>NW_028255065.1:600000-860696 GCF_964263255.1 Lissotriton vulgaris | reverse complement strand
GATACCAACAACCACTGCAACACTCACTACATGGTAGCTGGGCAGTCCTGCGGCTGCAGGAACAGTATGCCACAGGTTTTCAAGCATCTTCGTGCATCAGAGTAATCACTGAGAGAGCACAGCCCTCCCTCTCACTGCAAAATAACATACATATCTTACTGTAATCAGGCATTCCTAGTGCCTGGGCACGCAGAGACTTTCTCTCAACTATAGGTGGAATTGTTACCCTAAGGAAGAAGATTAAGCACTTTTTGTGAGTCAGCCTCCGTAAAAGCTTAGCCACTGGAGAAAAGTGTGATATCTACTGTCTACAGTAGCCAACCATTCCAAAACGTCCTTACTTCTCTTTGCGTTCGTGTTGTATTCATCTGAAGAATTGCTTCCACCCTCTCTGGTGTTACCTTTCTTGCACGTTTCTCAATGTTGTGTCCCAGATACTGAACTTCTTCTTGACAGCTTTGCCACTTTCCTGGAGACACCTTATGTCCATTCTCAGCCAAGTGATTTAAGAGTGCACTGGTTTCCAGCTACAGTCTTCTCGTGTCTCTGATACCATAAGTAATCCATCTATATACTGCACAGGGGGAAAAAACCTTTACAACACGGTTGTTACATTGGGTTTGCATTTCAATGCTCTTGTTACAATGACGCGTTGTTACAACGCGATGCCATTACATCGAAAGTCATTAGATTGACTTGCAATAGATGGTGCTCCAACCTAAGGAATTGTATGATTTACTATTCCAACACCTTCCCTCCTGTTGTGCAGGGTAGAGTTAGAATAGTAAATTATACTATTCCTAATGTTGGAACGCCATCTAGTGCAAGTCAGTATAATAATTTGCGTTGTAAAGGTATCGCGTTCTAACAACGCAGTCGTTATGACAACTGTGTTGTTATGGAACGCAATATAAAAGCATGCATTGTAGCATGCTACATTCTCCACAGGTACCAATTTGTAGGGCACCTATAGTGACACCAGATTCTTTTTCAAGATCTGGTTAAAGATGGATGGAGTTTCTTTATACCCTTGTGGGACTCAGAACCATGCCAAAACTTTCTGCTGAAACACGAAGGAAAAATGTCACTGACATTCTTTGTGCAATGGCACTGAGAAAACGGCTTAGCAAAGATCAATAAAGCTAAACCATTCTGCAGTGCACAGGATCTGGAAAAGTATTGTGGCTGGATTCGGTACCACAGGACAACAAGAACCAAGAATGCTATCATTTTTTCGGCGATCCTGCACAATACAATATTTACCATTGGGCTTCTGTAAGCCCATGATCTGAGAGTTGCATGGTCTCCCAATCAATTCCCTCAATGTCCCTTTGCTCAGCATGTCTTTAATTACAGGTATTATTCCTGCAGCTGTCTCTGCAGTTAAATTGTAGGGCGGTGTTCTTGAATGCACTGCATTTGGTTTTAGTGTAACTCAGACTGGTTCTACACCTTTAATTAGTCTGATATCTTTTCATGTGAAGGTGCATACTTCTGGTCTCACGGTTTCTATTAAATCAGGAGGTAAATCTTCAATTGTTCTTCATGGGAAGAACCACACAGCTGAATCTTGCAGAGCCATTTCAAAGTCAAATTCATCAGCATGGGTCTGGAATTCAACACAGTCCAGTATGCAGTAAATTGTGCAATTTAAGTTGCACAATAAATCTCTTCCTAGCAGATTTACTGGACCAGAATCACAAACAACAAATTGAGTATTTTCCACAAATGAACCTATTTTTACAGGAGAGTTATCTGAAATTGGGATTGAGATCTATTCATCTGAAACTCCTTCAACTTGTATTTTTTTACAGAGAGCGGTAGGTCTGGGACTTCCACTATTATCACGGTGGATCTGGTAGCTCCAGTACCGATCAGAAATGATATGTTGTGGCCATTCACCTCACCTTCTATGATTGGACCACTCTGGTCTACCTTCAAGACTGCACTGAGGCGGCACTCTTCCTCCCCTCTCAGGCACCATCATTGGGAGTTGTCAGAGCCAAAGCTAATATTATCAAATGCAGGAAACTGTTGTAATGTGCTCTGATTTTGATTCTGGAAAGGGTTTAAGTTTGCCTTGCACAACTGGTTCAAATGAAATCTAGGGTTGCCCGTATCCTGTGGGATCATATGGGCTTGTGGAAGTTGCATAATCAGGACCTGTTTCTGCATTGGCACTTGCATCTGCAGAATTAGCACAATTTGTATTTGATTTTAATTTTGTGTTTGATTTCCTCTCTGCACTTGTACATTTCCATTTACTTAATCAGCATTAGGCCTACACTCCCTCTTTTGCCCAATTTTGTTACAATAATGACAAAGAGTCCTTTTTTTTTCAAAGTCGCAACGCCCATGCTAGAATTTGGATCAACCGGAACACCTCTATCTCTACCCTGTGAGACACCAAGTCCTCTTTGAGTACCTTGCATCCCTGCTTTTGCATCAATACCTTGCATACCACCTTGATTTCAAGCAAAACACTAGTCTGAAACCCTTTCTGAGCAAAGTACATCTGGGCCAACATAAAATTCTCATTAAGCTTTTTTGCTTCATTGCTTATTCATCACTACAATATTTCACATACCTCAGGATCTGATCAAGCAATTTATTCTGCCAGCAAACCACACTTTGTTGTATATACAATAAACTTAATTGCTTACTTACTTACTTACTTACTTATTTACATATATGAGCAGTGATCGCTGGTCCTAACTCAATGACTAACTGATAGACAAAGAATGACATATCACTTGGAACAGGAGATTCTCTCCCACTGTGTTATTGAAACACCTGAAGCAATCACTCATAGTAATAATGTACACAATATTTTGGCTCTTGTGAAGTTCTTTTAAACTTCACCACTCAAGATCTTTTGGAGGCACCTTGCCTTTCAGGAAAATATGCACAACTTCATACTTCTCACTAACTACAGGAGATGGTGCATTAGTGCATACCTATCTCATTGGTTCTTAAATGGCCATTGCACAACAATTTTACATTCAGCCCACAGATCATTTGGCACTAGAATGTTAATGAATGTATTCGAAATAATCCACAACACCATCAAAATTTTGACAAATCTGTCAACCAGTGTGTACCACTGCACAGGTTTGTCTCTCAATTTTTGGAAGTCGTTCATAAATGCTGCATGATCACCTCTGCTGCGTGGTACATGGACATATCCTCCACCAGATATCTCTCTTAGTGGATAAGCCAAAGTCTCTTCCACATCTTGTGAACCTTTTGAAGACTTTCTATTTTCCCTATTTACTTCAGCCTGTTCCTTTTCCGTTTCATGTTTCTTGGACCACTTAATTTTGAATCTATCGAAATCACTCCATTTACAGATGCACTTTACCAATTCAGTAGTGTAAATGCACTCCTGAAGAACACATTGTTTCAATTGCTCCATCATCTAATTGAACTCTGTAACTTCTCTGTAAGGAAACTATTTGAAAGGTCAACATCACTTTATTGCACCAAATCAGTCAGTTTATCATGTGTGATTGCTGCATGTCTTATAATTTGCCTCTCTGTGTATTATAATTGTCTTAAGCACAATATTTCCCTCATTTCTCAATGGCTGAATCATTTGTGGTGGTTTCAAGGCAACAATCTGTTATTTTGGGGATGTCGAGATAAACCCTATCCTACTAAAGCTCCTTGAACTTCTGTAGTCGGGACCATGTTTATTGGGGCAATCATATGTGGAGCATTTACTATTGGGGCAGTCATAAGAGACCTATGCACTGTACAGTTGCCAAATGTGGTAATTGTACTGGAGCGATCAAATTAGAATCAGTAATGCCATGTGTAATAACTGTTAGGGCCTGAACAGTAGGTAGTGGGCTGTTGGAAAATGGGTTTCTGGTTGGCAGAGGTTTGCACCCTGTCCAAACAGGAACCAAAATGCTAGTCAGGGTAAGTAAGTAACACACTCTAAATTAAATTAACCTGTGCTGTCCCTCTGGTAGCTTTACACACAGCAGTCAGACTTAACTAAGAGGCAATGTGTGAAGTATTTGTGCACACATCACACAGTTACACAGTGAAAACACCACAAAAGAACTCCAAACCAATTTAGAATAATTGAAAACAATGTTATGAGTAAAACCAATCAATCAATCAATCATAGGCATTTATACCGCGCACTACTCACCCGGAGGGTCTCAAGGCGCAAGACCATTATGTCAATATCCAATAATCAGAATTCAAGATATGAGTTTTTTAGGCTTAAACAATTTTGTAGTGCTTACAAACACATAGCACCAAATAGGGCAATCTGGTCGTGCTTGACCGAGGCAAATCCAAAGGTTCCAACAGATCATGTTCGGGCGTGGGAAGGGTACAGGGACCAGCCTTGGCCCACTGAACAGTACCGACGCTGAGAAAGATGCGTGGAACACGGGAGGCGATGCATCGCTGTCGAACTCACAGATGGTGTGATATGTTGGTTCTAAGCTACATAAAGTCGAGGATGTGTCAAGGCGCAATGAACATCGGGGTGATGCATCATCGTCGAACCGCTGGGCTGTAGGCGATGGGTACAGCACGAAGCAATGCGTTTGATTTGAACCACACAAAGTTGGAGATGCCTCAGAAACAGGGGACTATGCCTCGTGAAGTCGGCGATGCAGTCAGAAGTTCGGGCAGCAGTGGTGGTGTGTCAGTGTCGAAGGTAATGAGCCGGTTCAGATTGGCATAATATCATTGATGTGTGGATATTCTAAGTAACAGCACTGAAAACTCACTTCAAAGGTCCAAGGACAGGACTCACACCACTTGGCAGAGCAGGACTCACAGCAGACAGTCTTGTTGCAGGGTGAAGTCTTTGATATCCCAGAGACTTCAGAAACAGGAGGCAAGCCAACAACCCTTCGAGATACTTTAGTTCTGGGACATAGAGATGCAGGTCCAGTCCTTCTAAATCCCAGGCAAGAAGCAACAGATAGCAGGCCAAGACAGCATAGCAGTTCGGCAAAGTGGCAGTCCCTCCTGGCAGCAAAGCAGTCCTTCTTCCTGGTAGAATTTTCTCAGTTCCAGAAGTGTTCTGATTTTGTGGTGTCAGCAGTCCAGTACTTATACCCAGTTGGGCCTTTGAAGTAAGGAGACTTCGAAGAGGTTCCCTTGAAGTGCACAATACCCTGCCTTTCCTGCGCTGGCTCCAGACTCACTACAGGGGGGTATGCAAACATTTGTGGGGGGGCAGAACAAAGCACTTTCATGTATGTGTCATCCCCTCTCTCCTAACCTACTCCGTATAATTCATCAGCATGCAGATGGCTACTTAGTCACACCTACCTTTCTTTTGTCTGTGGCTGTCTAGAGGGAAATCAGGAAGCCAGCTGTCACCCTCCCCAGACATGTATTCCAGAGACAGGCAGAAGACACCAAACGGTTATAGTAAAACATTACCAACTATCTAAAGTGGCATTTTCAGAATTGCAATATAAAAACCAACTTAACCATAAGTTGAAATATAAATTGTGATTCCTCAGACATCAAATGTGAGGGTCCCATCTTTTTCCAACTGGAAATTACACTTATAAAATGTAATACACCAATCCCAATGTTATCCTATGGGAGAGATAGGCCTTGCAGTAGTGAAAAATGAATTTAAGAATATTTCACTACCAAAACATGAAAAACATAAAAGTACATGTCCTACTTTTTAAATACACTGCTCCTTGTCCAGGGCCTACATTAGAGGTGACCTATATGTAATAATAAATAAACTTCGGGTCTGGCAAGTAGGTTAGCTTGCTAAGTCAAAATGGCAGTTTAAAATTGCACACACATGCTCTGAAGTGGCAGGCCTGAGACATGGCTAGGAGGCTACTCAAGTAGATGGCACAATCAGTGCTGCAGGCCCACTAGTAGCATTTGATTTACAGGCCCTGGGCACAAGTAGTGCACTCTACTAGGGAATTATAATAAATCAAGTATGTCATTTGTACATAGACCAATGTCATCATGTTTTAAATAAAGGACACATGCGCTTGAGCACTGGCTAGAGAGGTAAAGTGCCTGGGTTCCCATATCCAGCAAAAACAGTCAAAAGCAGGAGGTCAGAAGGGAAAAAGTCAAGGGAAACCATGCCAAGGATGCCAGGTCTAACACAGGGCAAATTGCAATGTTTGAAAAGGTATTTCAATCTGTATTATACTTATTTTAACAGGGGCGGTAGCCACAGTAGTCTTTGCAGTTGTGCTATTATCAATACTTGTAGTGGGGGAGCACATATAGTGGGGCAAGTAAGACTAACATTTCTATCAAAATATGGTCCCCTGAATCACTGTCTGTATCTTCCTTCCTTTCATCCTTTTCTTAGTCTTTATCATGCGGATTAGTCTTTTTTAGTTTACTCAGGAGTTCTAGTGGTAAAAGCTGGATATAGTCTAGTTCCCTCAACTATAGCTTTCCACCGTCTCTGCTTTGTTTCATCCCATCGAGCATTGGCATAATTAAACATTGCTCTTTTGATCTTATTCTGGTATTTCTCACTTTCTTTGTCTCACCCTACATTCCCCCACATATTTAAGGCTTCATATTGTATGGGTCTAGGTAGTCGCTGCATTTTGTATCACTTCTCTTTCAGTTTTTCAATGGTTCTAAGCTCAGAAGTCCCATATTTAGGAAAACTCAATGGACCCTCTCTTTCAGTAATATTGCACAATTGGCAAAGCCTTAAACATGTATGTAAGTCCAATTCACTTGTCATATAATGTGCAGGTGTAGCCTCAGGAGGCGCCTCTTCACCTTCCCATATTGGAATAGCAATATCACCTTTCACAAGACTTTTAAATTCATGATTTTCACAAAGTTCAACAATAATCAATTGAAATCAATACAATTCAAATTCAGTGTTTTGATTCTGTTCAGTAAATGCCAAATCTTTTCTCCAATCCTGTCACAATTTCTGTTTTTGAAAGACCTGTTACCCATTCTCAATTCAGTATTCACACAACAACTAGCCTACCACAGTGCAGCACTCTTTGTCATCACAAACCAATCACAGCACAACAGTGTTCTGACCACCCTTTCACAGCGCTGCAAACTATGATGTATGATCTCACTCCTTGAAGCAATTCACCCTGCTTTACAATTTCTCTCGAACACACAATTCTACAACTTAAACAAATGAAGTTAAACAATCTTGGCCTACTCCTCTAAAGAAATCAAAGGCAATTTGCATAATTAGAATATTAACTTTTCACACAAAAAGATTTTCACATACATAAGTAAGATCTCGAGCAGCGAAAAATCAACCTAAGCAATGTAGCATCACCCTGTGTGCAATCAGGTTCCGCTAACATCAATCAAAATTAGTACAATTAGAACAGTTTATTAATGTCCCTAGCACAATTTGTGTAGTCGACAGGACCTCATGATCTACATTACAAACCTTTAGCAAACAAGAAAACCAGAAAGTTTCTCAATAACTAATGAGTGTCTTCGACACTTATGTCATTATACCAGGATAGAGGCTACCTCGAGCCAGATAAGTCTTTAACTTCTTCACAATGCACACATAAATTCATCAAATCATTCAACTCACATACTTCCACAATCAACAATTAATCATACAACACAACAGATAACCCTATTGAAACTCATCCCTTCAAGACAGCAACAGCCTTCGAAAATCGCAACTCATCAATATTCAAGTTCTGGGCATTGGAATTTGGGTTTCAAGCATTACTCTAACTCAGACAAGTATTTTATACCTCCTCTTCTCAAGATGTTAAACCAAATATCTGCTACCAGAAAACTGCTGAAGTGATACTCAATTTAAATATGTATGGTTTATCATCTCTATTACACACACACACTGTGTTGATCCCCATTTGAGGTGTTTTTGCCTCTTACTTCTCTGCGACAGACCTTTGCTGTTGTTTATGAGAAGATCAGGAGCTATGCATCACATAAATTAAAATCACAATACTATTTATAAATTCTGTCAATAACAAGAGTTAAGTGTAAGATTTAAGATTTTTTTTCATGAAATGATTAGTGAGTTCTCATTCTTTATACTCAATTAGATAAGTGTACCAGTCAAATTACAGAAGTGATTATATAAAAATATGGTTAGAACAAATCATAACATATAATGCATTCAGTGCATTCCATAATAGAAAGAATCCCTATTCCAAAGAATGGGACAAAATGATGTTAGCATAAACTCATAAAGAGGCAGGTTCAAGATGCAAGAGTGAGATAGAGAATAAAGCTCACATCCAATCAGTCAATAATAGCTGAACTTCCCATATAGAATGGTTATCCAAACTCAATAAGTCTAAGCAATGATGCAAAGTAGTCATACAGTAGCAGTAGCAACTGCATTCAGCAATCAGGTCAGGAACGGGTAGCAAATCAGCATTCAACCATCATCATTAAGCAGTTACCATCTAGCATAAAGGGTATGGAGCAAGGGTCTGGGAAAAGGGCATTAACCTATTCAAGGAATACACACTAATATAAACAGTTGAAAAGAAATGTTGCAGTTGCACTTGTATCTTCTTATCCTCTTGTCCAATCAGATTTCAGTGTTCTTCTGATATCAGGCTCACCTTCTCCTATCTCATGATTTCACACAAAAACATACAAAGAATAATCACGAACAATGAAACATTCTTAAAACTCTCATATAGAGGCATCAAGCATCCATTCTGCGAATCTGAAATAGCGAAATATAATGAATCGCTATAAAGGAATCGCAGAATATGATTCACCATCAAAATCGCGAAATATTTGCTATTCACCCGCCCGCAATCGCCAAATGCGACTCTGCAGAAATCCCTCCAAAATCGCAGTCGGCTGTTTCCAACCCCCTAATTGCGTATTCGCAAATACCTAAATCGCAAATAGCAATCTCGCACATTGCGAGATCGCTAAAACGTGAAGTCGCATTTGGAGCCCAATGATGACATCTCAACCAGGAAGTAGCCTGCTCCATGCTTCATTCAGACCACAGAGCTGGATACAGGAGGAGGCAGAGAACTGAGCTCCAGGAGCCACACCCTGCAGTGCCCATACAGGAGTGGAAACAAAACCACAATGCCCCAGGAAGCTGCAGGACCAAGTGAAAAAGCCCGCAAGTGCAAAATCAAGTTCAGTGAAAAAGAACTTGATTACCTGATTGAAGGAGTGAGCAGGGACCACGACGAACTGTTTGGGAAGCTGTCCCGGAAGGTGCCCGAGGCAACCAAGAGGCGCATCTTGGTGTGAATAAAGGTGAACGCGGTGGGA
Source organism: Lissotriton vulgaris (assembly GCF_964263255.1). Taxonomy (NCBI): domain Eukaryota; kingdom Metazoa; phylum Chordata; class Amphibia; order Caudata; family Salamandridae; genus Lissotriton; species Lissotriton vulgaris. The sequence continues at coordinate 851,444 of NW_028255065.1, read as the reverse complement.
GTCACCCACCGGTCCATCGATGACTTAAAAAAGAGGTGGTACGACCTCAGAGGCCGTGCCAAGGAGCGAATAGCTTAGAGACTGGGGGAGACAAGGATTACGAGAGGGGGACACTCCACAGTCCCTGAAAACACCCCCATGGAGGACCTAGTGGAGGACAACATACACCCTGACGCCTGCGTGGGGGTTACCCAAATGGACACCTCCCGCACCACACACCAAACTCAAGGTAAGAGGCATGCTACTGTGACCCCGTACCCTAACAATGCCCATGCCTCCACTGCAATCCATATTTGTGAGCACAGTATTCCAGTCCCTGCTCCTCCTAAACGCCCAAATGCATTGTGCAACCTGTATTGTGTAAATGTGCATTGATAGCCAAACACAGCCAGAATAGTCAAGATAGACAGACCCCTAAAGTCAGCCAGGGAATGCAGACATTAACCAATAGCGAGCCTGCATGCATGTTGGTACATCCCAGGTGACTGAATCATACCAGTAATCATGCACTCATCCACATCACAGGTGCTGCGGAGACTGACACGTCTGACAGTGACAACCGCCACATCACGGAGACACCTGAAGAGACGGAGGGGAAGAGGCAGCCTGCCCCTGCACCGACACCCAGGGCCACCCCTGCAGCTACAGGCGGAGCACAACATCAGGTCTCGGCACATAAGAAGTGGAGCAGACCCCACCCCCACCCAGGAGGCAGACAAGAATCACAGCAAGTGTGCGGGCCCACGCCAGCAGCAGGTCAAGGCAGCAGCGCTCCGTGCCCACCACAGCAGTCATGGAGCAACACGCATACAACGTGGGCCTGGGCATTGAGACTCAGATGCTGCGTGTGCACCGCAAACAGGCGCAGCACATGGCAGCAATGCAGCTGCAGCTCTACAAGACAGCACCCAACATCAGTCTCCTCACAGGGAGTGTGCAGGAACTGACCACGGCGGTGAAGGAGAGCAACCAGCTGATGGTAGCGCAGCAGGACCTCACCCGCAGACGCCACAGGCAGCTGCACACACGGCTGTCAGCCTACACCCATTGGAACCACCTGATCGGAACGCCACATCCCAGCTATTGCGAAGATCATTGGCCATGCAAATCCAGATGGTCCAATGCTGTGCTGATGTAGCAAGGGCCCTGGAGCAGGTCAGCAACACTGTGGAGCACCAACTAGTGGCAGACCATAGCAATGCAAGTGGGGGGGATGATGTCAGTGAAAGGGCATCTAGCCTCAGCAGCCTATCTGTGCCGGTGCTAACAGACAGGAGGCGCAGTGCCCGGCCCAACACTGCATCCCGACAGAACCAGCCTAACATGAAGAGTGAGAGGCGACAGGGTGCCTGCGGCAGGAGGCGCTAGTTGCATGACATTTCAGGCTGTGCGTGGTGAGACAACCATGCACGCCAGCTCAGGTTACATGACCTTGCATGTTTAAAACCGTACCCTTATTTGTTGCTGATGGAAGCACATTGAGACCTTGTGAAATAAACAAAGGCTTTATGTTGACAAAAATATTCTTCCTCATGACAATCATTGATGTGGCTTGCATGAGTGCAGTGTTGTGTGAGGGGTATGGATGCACTAGAAATAGTTCTGTGTGATATGTGCGCGGCGCCTCTGACCTTCAGCAAGATTCTCCCCGTGTGCATGATGCACATATGCAGGTGGCAGGTCGTCCCCCTCCGACTCACTACCAGACACCTCAACAGGTATCCTTCGCTTGGTGGCAATATTGTCCAGCATCGCGCACACGGCCACGATGCGCCAGCAGATCTCGGGCCGGTATTTGAGGGCCCCGCAAGTCTAGTGGAGGATGCGGAATCTACTCTTTAACATGCCAAATGTTTGCTCAATCACATTTCTGGTGTGTATATGTGCACCATTGTACATCCGTTCCTGTGGTATTGCTGGGTTGAGGTATGGGGTGAGGAGGTATTCACAGAGGGCGTAGGCGCTGTCACCTGAAGGGAGAAGCAGAGGGTCAGTTCCTGTCATGCGCAGCAACATGGTCTTAACATACTGTATGTGGGCATGTGTACATACCTAGGAGATGTCCCGTGCCAAATTCACCCCTGACCAAGCGGGTGTGTATGCCGCTGTGACGGAAGATAAATGAATCATGCGTGCTCCCTGGGTACTGTGCCACAATGTCTGTAATGATGGTCTTCGCATTGCAGACCACCTGAATGTTGAGGGAATTATATGGCTTGCGGTTCCGGTACATGTACTGGGTCTCTGCGGGTGGACAGATGTGTATGTGGTTGCAGTCGATGCAGCCAATCACATGGGGGAAATGGGCGGTGTGATAGAAGTCCTGCTTAGTTTGCATTAAGTCCTATTGGGTTGTTGGAAAGGTGATGTGGTGATTGATCTGGCTCAGCATGGTGTTCAGGAAACTCTGTAGGCAGCGGGAAAGTACACTCTGGGATACACCCCCTGCAACTGCGACTATCCCCTGGAAGCTGCCGGAGCCCAGGAGGTGCAGGCAGCACAGGACCTGGACATGGGTCGGCACGGCATTGGTCCTCCGTGTTGGGTGCTGCATCAGGGGCTCAAAGTCTCTGATGAGCTTCAGGATCATTGCCCCATTGAGCCTGTATTTGGAGTAGATCTCATCTCAGTCTGTCCCAGTAGTGTGACCCGCAGCCGGAAGATTCGTTCATGGATCCTGCGTCTGTTCTGGGCTGCAGCTTGGAGCCTCAGCCGCCTTGCCACGATGTATAGGCCTGCCATTGTGACTTTACTCATGCTCCTAATGAGTCTCCTTAAGTGTGTTTGATTCGGCCAACACCTGTTTGTTAATTCCAAAGTTTTTTTTTTTTGCCTTTGACTTCATGGTTACCACCTGGTTTAGCTTCTCCTTAAATTGCGACTCGTATTTTGCGAAATATGGTGTTTCGCTATTTGCGATTGCTGATGCATGTGGATAGCGATTTGTTTGCTAATTCGCTATTTGACTGCAAATTCTCTATTGAATTCGCAGATTGTTGGGAGAATCGCTTTTAAGGAATCGAAGTGGGGGTTTCTATGGGTTTAACGATTCTTTGTTTTGCGATTTCGCTAATTTTTGCTTTTCCACTTGATGCATTGCGGAAATGGAATTTGCTATCGCTGTTTCGCAGCCATTGCGATCGCAAATTCGCTTGATGCACCTATGCCTATGTCTGTTGTATGAGGCCTTCTCATGTATTGTATTCAGTGTGTGATATAACGATTATTTTTGTTTCACATTAAAGTATTTATAGCAAATATTTCAAAACTTTAATAATCAGGTGCATTCTGCAATATGATGTGAAGCTTTTTATTAAAGACATGTCAGGATAAAGCGGAGAAGTGTGGCTCAGGGGTTAGAGGCGGCAGACCCGGAAGCTGAGATCGGCCCTAGACCAGGGTTCAATTCCCCGCCTCGGCGGGTCTTGGCCTAAAAATTTCCACGGACTCGATAATTCTCGCTCCGGTGCCTTCTCGACTCACGGGTTCACACTCTGCGACTCTGGGCAATAGCTTGCTTAATCTCCACAACGGCCCCTCGCGGTGGGATGCCTGGCTTTCACCTTGTGAATACCCTGCCGGGGTTATCTCACAGGGGAATACCAGGACGGGTTCCCTAAGCAAGCGCTTAGATACCGACCTCGGTCAGTGATTTGCGCTATATAAATACATGTACATTTACAAGGTCAACTTTTAAGCATTTTGTGCACCTCTCAGCACATTTGGTTTAGTGTCTTCTAAAGTGAGACTTGTTAAAACATTTTGAGGCCTAGTACAAAAAGGTATAGTTACATACTGCATTTTTTACATTTTGTTGTCATGTCAGTTCAAAATAAATTGCATGTTAATGTTACACATCTGACTTTTAACTAAATTAATTTTGTGTTTTGACAAAACTTTCCCTCAACACCAAACTGTGATTCATTGGCAGAGGAGAGATGAGGGCAAATGTGTTTCGGTGGACACTGCTACATTTTTTACTCAATATGTAAAACTTGAAGTATATCACCTGTACAACATAGAGGAGTGAGGGCAGAGTCCACTTAATCAAGAGGATAAGAATTGGTATTGCTCATAAAGGAGAAGGGGTCCCCTGGGGATCCCTTCCTGTTTGCAAATGGTTTACCACGCTCTTAAAGAGGGTGATAAACATTCTTAAATAGGGTACAGACTCACTATTAGGAAGGGACACCCTTGGAACGGCCCTTCCTAATAGCGAGTTGCTAACCCTATTTCGCGAGTCGCTATTTAATTATCGACTCGCAAAATAGGGTTAGTACATGGGCCATTGGTTTTTTGCATGCACAAACAGGTCTAAAACCCATTTGCGCATGCAAAAATCTGTTGTACATCTGGCCCCAAGAGCTGTAACTTCATCCATATCTGGTCAACTTGTAGAACTCATATATGAATGTCAGCTAATCACTAAGAGCCGATTTTAAGTTTGGTAGACAGGGTACTCCATTGCAACTGTAATTGAGTACCCTGTCCCCCAAACTCTCGATCTGACCACTGAATTTTCAGTCAGGCAGAATACCAAGTTTATGCTTGACAAGTAAAATGTACTCTTTCAGGCTAAACCTTTCTCCAATAGCTAGAGGGAGTACAAGCCAGTGAATGTAAGCCATTCGACTATCTGCCTTGTTCAGAGTGGGAATCCGACCTTCCACCCTATTTAGATTGGGCAGTCAATTGGCTTTTGTTACTGTTCTTAACCACACGCAATAGCTTGCTGGTGAGGGACAGTAAAAATAAAAAAATTACCCAAAAACCCATAAGTTTGTATTTTTTGAAAAACACATTCCTGCTTTGGAAGTTTGTTTTGGGAAAAGTAAAACTTTTAAAAGATTGGTGTTAGCATCCGTCATCAATGACAGACACCAAATTATTATATGTCTTTGTATGATCTGCCACAATGGACATAAAATCCTCCACCACCCTGATTGCCTTTACTCTGTCAGCCAAATTCTAAATCAGGTCCTCAGCTAACAACATAGCCAATCAAATGTAAACGCCACTCAGAGCTCCTCTGACCCAAAAACATTTATTTGATAATAGTGCCTGTGTGGATCCTGGCTATCAGAGATCTCCCAATCATGTGAGCTTCCAATTAATGACTGGGATCACTTGGAACCTGGTATAGCTGCTGGACTGCTGGACAATCGCCTGCCTCACTCCCTCACCCAACATGAAGCACCTCCACTTCCAGATCCAGACCAACGTGAACACCACCCTCTGCTGCACCCTAATCTACAGACCACCCATGCCTCGTATATCCTTCATGTGACTCCATCATCAACTTCATCACACTCCACGCTCTCACCTCCACAGACTACATCCTCCTTGGCGACCTCAACTTTCACCTGGACATCTCCAATCATAGGAACACCTCATCTCTGTTGGAGAACTTTGGCACAGTGAGACACAAACAACTGGTCTCCTCCCCAACCCACTCAGGAGGAGATATGTTCCACCCCATCTTCTGCACCAGTGACAATATTACCTTCAGCTACACCTCTGAGCTCTTTTGGACCAAGCACCTCCTCCGTCCAATTTGGGCCGGACTCGGAACTAAAACAGGCCCTGGCAAATTGCTCAGTCAGCCCCCTTGGGCAGGAGAGGGGCTGCGGCTGAGCTTTTTGCTATGGCCGGTTTTAGCCGATTTTGTTACAGGGGGCTGAGATTACCAGCCCTGGTTACAAAAATTGCCCCCAGTAGCCCAAAACTGGCCCCATCCTGGTGGTCTACTGGGGGAACGCCTGGTGCCCGCTACAGCACATCTGGCCTTGCATCCACTTCTTCTTCACCAAACTTACTGTACACCACCATGCCCACCGCTACCCTTGCAGCATTTGGAGCAAGGTCACCGGAGAACAGCTCACCATCTTCCTCAGCAAAACCCCACAACCAACATCCATGGGTGCTAATACCTCAGCACGCAACCTCCACTGATGGATCTTCAACTGTGCTGACACACTGACTACCCCAAAGGAAGCATCAGGCAAGTGACACTTCAAGAAATACAGCTGGCTCTTTCCCCCCATCACAAGTCCAGGCACACCTGTAGATGGCTCAAGAAGAGATGGAGGAGCAGCAAGACACCGGAAGACCACCCAGCCTTCAAAACTGCTGTCACAGCATGCCACCATCTCATTAGAACAACAAAGAAATGGCCCTGCAAGAATGGATCAATGCCAATGCACTCAATAGCAAAGAACATTTCGCCATGCTCAAAGAGTTTTCCCAAACCAAGTACAGAGACAGCAGACATCCCACCCTCCCAAGACCTCTACAACAACTTTGGGACCTTCTTCCACGTCAGGATTAAGGATATACACAACAACTTCGATACCCAAGACACTCTCTCCCCACCCAAAACCACCACACCCAATGACACCAAACTCCAGCAAACCCTGCTCAGCTGGAGCCCCCTCATCGCCGATGACACCCTCAATATCATGAAGAGCATCCACTACGGAGCACTCTGGGACCCATGCTCGCACCACATCTTCAACAGAGCCAGCACCTCCATCTCGTCTGTACTCTGCTGCACCATCAACTGCTCCATCAACTCTGCCAACTTCCTGTAGGACTGAAAACATCCAGAGATCAACCCCTTGCTGAAGAAACCCTCTGCTGACCCAACGGATCTCAAGAACTTCAGACCCATCTCTCTGCTCCCTTTCCCAGCCAAGGTCATTGAGAAGGCCATCAATGCCCAACTTTCCAAGTTCATCAAAGCGAACCACATCCTGCACCTCTCCCAATCTAGCCACTGAAGCAACAACAGCACAGAGACAGCCCTCCTCGCTGCCACAGACAATGTTCACACCCTCATCCTACTGGAACTATCGGCCCCCTTTTATACCATCTTCAACCACACTCTATGCACAAGACTCCACGATGGCAGCATCCTTGACAAAGGCTTGGAATGGATCCGCTTCTTCCTCACCGGTCAAACATGGAGAGCCAGACTCCCAACATTTCACTCTGAATCCACCAAGATCAGCTGAGGAATGCCTCAGGGCACCTCCCTGAGCCCCAATCTCTTCAACATCTACATTACCCCACTCGCAGCCATTGCCAGGAAGCACAGACTCAACATTGTGTCCTATGCTGATGAAACCCAGCTGATTCTCTCCCTCATCAATGAACACACAGTAGCCAAGAACAACTTCCATGAAGGCTGTTGTCACCTGGATGAAGTACAGCTGCCTCAAGCTCAACTCAGAGAAGACAGAAGTCCTCATCCTGGGCTCCACCCCTTCACCTGGGATGACTCTTGGTGGCCACAGTGCTCGGAATCCCCCCACATCCACAGACCACACACAAAACCTCAGCTTCATCCTGGACTCCTCACTCACCATGAACCTCCACACACTACAACTGTTCTGAAAGATCTTCAAGTGGATCCCCACAGAGTCCAGAAAGACTTTAACCCACAAACTTATCAGCTATAGCAACGTACTCTACTCTGCATCACCAAGAATCTCCTCAAGAAACTGCATAACATTCAGAACGCCTCCCCTAGCCTAATCCTCACCATCCCCTGCCACAGCAAGATCACAGGCCACCTAAGAGACCTCCACTGGCTCCCAGTGAGCAATAAAATCACCTTTAAGCTCCTCACCCATGCCTGCAAAGCCCTACATGACTCGGGTCCTGCATACCTCAACCACCGCCTCACATTACATGCACCCACCAGAGACCTCCGCTCTGCTCAACTGGCTACCGTCCCACATACCTGCAAGACCACGGGGGGAGGAAGATAATTCTCCTACCTCGCAGCTAAGACCTGGAACATCCTGCCTCTCCACCTCAGGCAATCACCACCACTGCCTCAATTCAGGAAAGACCTCAAGACCTGGCTCTTTGACTAAACCACAGTGCCTTCGAAGGATCAGCAGTCCTGCCTCCCCAGCACCTTGAGATCCTTATGGGTGAGCAGTCACACTTTATAAGACACATGATTGATTGATGGTGTCCACTACCATAACCTTAGTGAAAGTCACCTGCACAGTTGGATAACCAAGAGGGCATTTTCAAGTGTAATGAATCATCCAATGAAAGCTAGCTCACTTTGTAAAATGTTCACCTCAAAAACAAACACTCAGCATTACAGCAAGCCTGGGAAATAAGAAAAAGTACAAATATAAGAGGCACAGAAAGAAGCAGGCTGCACAGAGACATGGAAGAACTAGGCCCTCATTTATGGGGAGTTTGTGTAGGACAGTGCAGCAAGTCAACTTGATGCACTGCCCTACGCCAAAGTGAAAGGGCCATATTCATGTAATACAGCTTATTCCTGTCCTTCCAACTGCGTTGATGCCGTTTCAGCAGCCTAGCACCAATGCAGGCACACTTACCCATGTTGTAAGGATGCCTGCTTTGCATGCAGGATTTTTGTGCATGAAGGGGCACCTTCCTGAACAGAAACAATCCTTAGAGGTGTTTAACTCTTTCTATGTGTACTGCAGAATACAGCATATATAGAAAGTGGCAAAAAACGAGGAGAAATGAAGTTATTTCTCCTCATTACGGCTCGCCTCAGGAGATGTAAGGTGTTGGTGCTTCCCCAAGTTTACATGCTCTTTTAAATCTGGGGAAGAGTCAAAATCCATGGGTGTTATGTGGGAAATCCCACTGCAACGGCCATGGGATGCCTCCCAAGTGCAGAGTAAGGCAATGCAGCGATTATGGCTGCCTTGCCTTACTCCATATCGATGAGGCCATTCACAGTCACGTATAGTGGCTTTTTGTGGCCTCATAGGTATAGTTTTATGATTTATGATCTCAGAGCGTAACAAAAAAGTGATGCTCCGGTGGTGCAAGAGGCTTCTAAATATGCCCCCAGAGTCTCTGGCATTTGTGACTGCTTGTTTTGCTATGCTTTAGTACATTAATGCCGGCCTTATTGGCTTTGCCAGTGCTTGTGTATAGTCCTGTGGAAATAATGACTGCTATAAAACTATTATATGCTGGCTACAGGATTCCAAAAACAGTCACCTGTTTCACTCAGAACCATTGACTTTCATGTTTTTCTTGCCTGAAGTCAAAGTTATAATTTATCAGCAGTTTAGACTTTTTTCCAGATATACCATGTGAATGAACAACACTGCTTTAGTATATCCAACTCACATTTTTATGTACCCTTGATTATGCACAAGAGATAAAGTCTCTCTCTGATAATAAAATACAAAGAAATATTTTTTATAACAATATCCTGGTTTTCGTATTATTACTGTTTTATTTCATATAATGTTAGTGTGGTAACATTGTTGATTTATAGTGATAATTTAGCTTTCCAGTTACAACCAAAAGATCAGTGTAAACACACAATCAAATTGAGTTCTGCACTTACTGGTCCCCAACCATAGTAAACGAAATCCCTTGCTGGCCCAATCTATCACACTGATGTACCTAAGCACTACCTAACTTCAGCTTGCATCATCATCTTTCATCCGGGTATAGCTTTGGACACATTCTAAGTAGTTCAACCACTAGATCTGCTCCTCCTAGATATATATCCACATAGCCAGACATACATTAAAACTTCACCACTAATGGAAAATCAAACTTGCTGAAAGGAAGACATTGATGGCTCCTGCTAATATAGTCGAAATGTGGATATACATTTTATTTAAAGCACATGCAGCATTTAAAATGTAATGTAACAGCATTTACATGCATACCGTGGGGATTCTCATTTACTCTTCCATGTTCAGTACAGCCTGTCCATTTAGCGCAAAGAAGAGCATTTAATTGGCTGGCTCGCAGAGCTACAGCACATTTTCGAGTACAGTAACTATATCTGTGAAACAAGTTAGATCTGAAAACCAAGTAGTTCAACGCACATTTTAAAATGCAGAAGATGTCCTTCATGTAACGCAGTTAAGTGTTCGTGAGAGCCTGTTTCACAGTTAATGCGTTTTTTCTGTGTTTTGCATCAGAAAGCACGTAACGAACTATAGTCTAGACAATGTGATATTGTATCACAAATTGATCTTAAGATATGGAAGATTAGCTACAAAAGTGTAGCTTTTGGGAACCAATGAGAAAAGGCCTTGCCAGGCTAAATTAATGACTTAAGTAGTTGAACGAAGAAAATTGAATGTGAACGTGGTTTGATAAAGGTAAATGGGAGATGAATTTTTTAGTTCTATAGACACAAATGAGTCTTGATATCACTAAAGGGCAAAATAAAAAAAAGGCTACAGAGGTTGTGAGGAGTTACATGAGCTTTGACAGGCCAAGTTAAAATAAAAAAGATAAAGCATGACAGTAAAACGCAAAAGGATGAAGCAACCTTGTGTTAAACATGGTTCAAGGAGCATTATATTGCAGTTCCAGTGATATGTCTTTTAGACAAGCAAGAAAATAAAACTGATCGTATGATTCAATGATTGAGATGTGTGAAAACCTTTGTATGAGTGAGAGATTCGGAAGCTGTCAGATCAACACCCCTTTCAGTTAGAAAGCTATAAGGAAAGTCTTTAACATGGGCAAACTCCACAGTAAACTTCCACAATACCTCAAGGCTTGCACGTGCGAATTCAGTAGTAAGTGATAAAGCAAACTGTGCATGGAGTAGAACTGTTTTGCTTTAATTGAAAAAAAAGTACTGCAAAGTTTCTTTTTCTTAGAAGTTACGGTCATCCAATGAAATCTTTCTAGGTCCCACATTATGAATGAATGAATGAATGGCGTTTTTATACCGCGCAAAACTTAGCCCCAAGGGGCATCAAGGCGCAATACGAACAGACATAGAAAGTCCAAACTCCAGATAGGAAGACCAAAGGCCATTTGGGAGAGCAAGAATCTAATATGCTTGAGAGAAAAGCCAGGTTTTGAGAAGTTTTTTGAAAATTGTCAAGGAGGATTGACTGGTGAGCTCAAGGGGAAGGGAGTTCCACAGTTTGGGAGCCAAGGTGGAAAAGGCTCTACCTCCCCATCTAACCTTAGCAAACCTAGGGACTACCAGCCTATTCTTTGAAGATGAACGGAGCGTTCTAGTAGGGGTGTAGGCACACAGAAGAGATCTAATGCTTTCAGATCCTGAGCCATGGATAGCACCATGGGCCAGACAGAGAATTTTGAAAGAGATCCTAGATGGAATCGGAAGCCAGTGAAGGTCCCTTCTGGCCATTGTTGCAGATGTCCTCCTAGGGAGGCTTAGAACCAATCTGGCTGCAGCATTTTGCACCATTTGGAGGCGATGGATAGAGCCTTTATTGATGCCACCATAAAGGGCATTACAATAATCTAGCCTCGATAGTACTAGGCCAGCTGTTGCTTGTTTCCGGGCTGCCAAGGACAGGTAAGGGACAATTTTCTTTAAGATTCTGATGGTGCCACAGCAAGTAGACACTGTCCTATTTACCTGGGGGTCGAAGGAAAGGGCGGGATCAATTTGTACTCCAAGGTTCTTAGCAATAGGGGTGGGAGTCGGGCAATCTCCCAGGGATGGAGGCCACCAGTCCTTTGACCAGAGATCTTGGCTCCCTCCGAAGACCATAACTTCGGTTTTTTCACCGTTCAATTTTAAGAAATTACCTGTCATCCAATTGGAGACTGCCTCCATACAAGCTCTAAACTTGGAGGCGATCTCACAGACTGGCTGGGTGATGGATACCAAGATCTGTGTGTCATCAGCGTATGACAGCACGTCCAGGCCAAAGGATCTTACCACCTGTGCAAGTGGGGTAACATAGATGTTAAACAGTAGAGGGCTCAATGAAGAGCCCTGGGGAACCCCACATTGCACCTTTTGGGGATCGGAGAGAAAGTTACCCATTTTTACTCTCTGCTCCCTGTGATGGAGAAAGGAGGAGAGCAAGCTGAGGGCAGAGCCTCCTAGTCCGATATCCTTGAGCCTGGAGATAAGTATTGACGGGGACAGGGTGTCAAAAGCCGCTGTGAGATCTAACAACACAAGCAGCGAAGGATGTCCCTTGTCAACCTCAGATCGAATTTTGTTTGTCACAACAGTGAGGGCAGACTCAGTGCTGTGAACTGATCGAAAACCGTGCTGGGAGCTATCAAGCATGTTGGAATTTTCAATATAAGTGGACAGATGTTGATTTATGTGAGATTCCAGAATCTTGGCTGGGGCCGGGAGTAAGGAAATAGGGCGGTAATTCTTCAAGATCCCTGGGTCTAAGGAGGGTTTTTTAAGCAGAGGCCTAACAATAGCGGTTTTCCAGGAAGAGGGAAAGATACCCTCTTGGATCGCCAAATTCATAACTTCCAGTAGCGGGGGAAGCACCGACCCTCTGCAAGTTTTTAAAACTTTTAGCGGGCAGGGGTCAAGAGGCGAGCAGGACTTTGTGGTATCAAGTAGAAGATTGAGATCTTCTATAGATAAAGAGGGAAAACATGTAAGTGAAGGTTTCAGCAAAACATCAGTCTTTTTGTTTATATTATAATCGTGTCTTAGGCCATACTAACCATAGTACATAGTTGTTGAGTTCCAGCAGAAATAATTCCATTAAAGTCATTGCTATAATTCCGTGGAGTAGAATTCCCATATGTTCATGAATGACCCTTTTTTGCAACCAGTTTTCTTGGGGGTAGGAATACTGGACCAGATTTTATTAACCAGTAAATCTCTGTAGATTTCAGCTGCAACAGCAGCCAATCTTCAATCCCCTGACACTACCCTTGTCCCCCTTTACCACACACAGAGCAGGTGGTAAATCGGAGCGTTATTTGAGAATTCTGTGTGGTTTTATGTCTGATAAAAACAGGTCCGCAGGGCTATTACCCATTACTGATTGAGTGTTACCACATGGCACAGTTAAATATGGGTATAGAGTTGGTACCCCACCAATATTGTACAATTTAAAATGAGGGATTGTACCATAAAAGGCCAGTGCCATCACAGAAGTACCTGTGCTTTTGCTCTTATTTTTCGTATGTAGCAAATTCATCTTCTGAGTTGCGAGCTGTGATGATACTGCCACCCCAGGGCTAAGACATGGGCTACCAGAGACAATCAGTCAGAGTTGTTCAGACATGGACTAATGAGATCCAACCATGGTGGTTTAGGTCGTTTGCCAATGGTTCCTGAGGCACATCCTACTATGGCTCTGCAAACTGTCCAATTACAACTCTTTCCACACTTGACTCTCAGGGTACCGAGGGAGAGCAGTAAAATATCTTAGGAAGGAAGTGTGGGAATTGGAACTTAGAACTCAACAGTCAACCAATAACGTATGTTCTAGTCCTTTAATTATCTTCTAGTTAAAAGAAAGTGTATTCATTCTTGCAGAAAAATAAAATACTACATAGTTCATTAGTTATGCAATCACAGGATAGTAATGCTGTTTCGATTTTTAATGGGGTACTACACCCCTGATTACAGTACTCTTACGCCCACTTTAGGAGATATCTAGTGCCTACATTCCACAGTATACTATGGCCATAAGCATTAGTTAGGCATGTGAACATTACTTTAAGGTATACTTTTGATCAGATGTGCAATTCATTTCCGCGTCTTTCACCCCTTTGAGTTCCCTCTGGCAAAAACTCAAGTCCACGTGGTAGACGCTCCTACACATTTTAGTAACTCATTATCGTCATAAGCTAAGCCTCACTTTTATACTTGCTAGATGACATTGCAGTTCTATCAGTGTGAGAGGTGTGGTTCAGGTACCCACAGTCATAGTGATGGCTTCAATTTGAGTGAGATTTCGACAGCAACTTCGCGTTAGAATAGGGACCACTGGACAAAGTCTATGCAGCAGTTCAGCACAGATACAGTGATCTTCAGCAGTCGTGACCTCCCTGGCCAGGTAAAGACAGGTACTGAAGTATGCCGGGCCAAGATCTTCATGATCGCATGCCATCTGCTGTTATACTTGCCGGGTCGATCAAGGCCTCTTCTCTGGTGGGAAGGCAGCTCCACTTCCTGACACTGACACAGACAGCACTGGTCTCCTGGGCTCACAACAGACTTCCAAATGCCATAGGTATGCTTTTTCCTGCAAAGTCTCAGTGCAATTCCCATGAGACGCGCTCAGAAAGACCGGGAACACTTTGACAATCGGATTGCCCTAGCTTGGTTCTCTGTTTTAGTCCACTTTCTTTGGCTATTCCTTATTCAGGGAAATCATTTGCCTCCACCTCCAAGACGGACTGTCCTTCTGCAAGACTATGGATTTTCGTTCTATATCTCAATAGGCATGCAGACCTCTTGGTACCATACCAAGCAGACCATCAGCACTCCCACCGGAAACTGCAGACTTCAGTTGATGTTCCCTTAACTCAGGTACACTGCTTATCAGACAGACCACGGTCACAAAGCATCTGTTCCAGTACTCTGCAGAGCACGTCTTCCTTGGTCATAGAGAAATTGAAACCGGACAAAGCCGAGTGGTTTGCATCCAACTTGTATACACATTTTTCCAGACAGGAGATGTGGAATTACTGTCTAAGTGTCAGACCTTCCAGTCTTAGGATAGAATTCCCCTAACCTTTTGTCTGCTTTCCTCCAATTTTGCTGAAATAATTTGTGTTGGCTTTAGGACTCTGTGAACTTTACGACTGCTAGCAAGTGCTAAAGTAGGTGAACTCACTCTCCTAAACATGATTTGATTGCTTTACATCTGGCATATTTAATTTACTTGTAGGTCCCTTGTACAGTGGTATACCATATACCCAGGGTTTGTAAATTAAATACTACCTGTGTGACACCAAAAGCAAAAAGAACAAATGGTGGACAGAATGCTGAACAATGCAAACATTCACCTCCAGTTACAAAGATCTGGGTTTATTCCTTCATTTTTTTGCTCACCACGCCACCTCAGTTTGGACTAGCCATATGCAAATCAGTCTTGACCCTGCTCCACGTGGGAACAGTCCAGCCCGAACTGCCAAGCCAGGTCCTTTCTGGACTGGAAACAACCATCCTGGGAATGGTTTCAGGGTAACACCCTGATTTCAGAACAGTAGAAGGACTGTCACCACTCTCTAGGACAGATCTCTCTGTTTTTCCTGAGTCCAGGATTACCCACTTGTGTACCCAGAACGTGGACACAAAAGACAGCCTCCCTGTAAAAAGCAAAATCTACAGGCTATCTTACAGAGTGAGGGCCAGTATCAAGGAGGAAGTCTCCAAGATGTTGGAGATGGCATGGATTGAATCCTACAGTAGCCCCTAGTCCAGCCCTGTGGTACTGGTACCAAAAGCTGCCTCGCCTGCATTACCATAGAACTCCAGGTCTGTGTGGATTACAGAAGGCTCAGCCACCAAAAAGAATGCTAAACCCATTCCCCAGGTTGATGAGCTAATTGATAGGTGAGGGGCTGCCCAGTTCCTGAGTACCTTTGATCTGACTTCAAGGTAATGGCAGATTGCCTTAGCTGAAGAAACCAAAAAGAGGTTAGTTTTCTCCACTCCAGAGGGCCACTACCAACTCAAAGTGATGCCCTTGGGATTAATAAATGCCCCTGCCACCTTCCAGGGACTGGTGAATTGGGTTTTGGCTGGTATGGAGGTCTTCAGTGCTGCTTACTGGGATGACATAGCTGTCTTCAGTAGCAGCTGGAAAGACCAACTTTTTCACCTGCAGCAAGTGCTTCAGGCTTTGCGGAATGCAGGCCTGACTATCAAAGCCAATAAGTCCCAGATAGGGCAGTGGTCTGGGGTGAACTTAGGGCAACTGGTGGGCAGAGGTATGGGACAGCCACTTCAAACCAAGATAGTGGGAGCCCCAAAAACTCAAACTGAGGTGAGAGCCTTCCTGGGCCTCACCTGATATTACAGGTGGTTTTTCAAGGGATATGGCACCATTGTTGCCCCATTGACTGAGCTGACTTCTAAGAGGCAGTCAAGACATGCAATTTAGGCAGAGGCTTGTGAGAAAGAATTCAACTCCCTAAACATGCCATATGCACAGCCCTTTTGCTAAAGGACGCTGACATTTCCAGGGAATTCTTTGTACAAAGTGATGCCTCAGAGCATGCCATAGGAGCAATTCTTTCACAGCATAATGATGAGGTCCTAGACCAATCCGTAGCTTTTATCTCTAGGAAGTTACATCCCAGGAAACAGAGGTGGAGTTCTACTGAAAAGGAAGCCTTTGCTCTCGTCTGGGCACGGAAGAAGTTGAGACCATACCTGTTTCATACTCACTTTCGAATTCAAACAGACCACAGGCCCTTCAAATGACTAATACATGAAGGGTTAGTATCCAAAATTGTTAAGATGGTCCATTTCCCTACACGGAATTGACTATACAGAGGAACACAGACATGGGGCATAACTCACCAAACCTGATGCTCTCCCAGGTTTTTCCACCTTACTGCTGAGAACTACCAGGAGGTTAGGTAGCGCTCTCCACATTCAGCTGGGAGAGACATGTGTTAGACCTGTCAACCTTGGGGTGGTCTTCAACCTTTTGCCTGATTTCCTCCAATTGTGCTGAATTTTGTTTTGTTGGCAGTGTGCTTGTGCTCACTCGCCTAAATATGGTTTGATTGGTTTACACCTGTTTGGAACAAATAATTTAATTGTAAGTCCATTGTAGAGTGGTATACCATATACCCAGGGCATGTAAATTAAATACTACCAGTAGGCCTGAATCACTTATTGTGCCACCCACTTAAGTAGCACCTCAAAACGTATCCCAGGCCTGCCATTGCAGCCTGAATGCAGAGTTACACTGCCATGTCAACTTTCTATTTAAAAGCCCTTGCCAAACCTTAAACTCCACTTATATTGCATATTCATCACCCCTAAGATAGGCCCTAGGTAGCGCATCAGGTGGGGCACTGTGTAAACAAAAGGTATGACCAGTGCTTTTAGGTTTTTCATGTCTTGGCAGTGAGAAACTCCTACATTTGTTTTCAGTACTGTGAGGCCTGCCACTCTAAAAGAATGAAATTGGGAATTCCCTATTACATTTAATAAGCTGTGCTTCTTAATTGGGAGGAGGCAGATCTGTCATGTTTAGTACCTATGGAATGGTACTGATAAATCCTCTTTAATTGCAAAGTTGGATTTATAGTTACAAATTTTAAAATGCTTCTTTTTCTGCTCTTAGCCCTGTGTCCGTACAGCCTGTCTCTGATTGCGCGTCTGGGTTGGGCGACTGCTGGGCATTCTGTTTTCCCTCTAGACAGCCACACACAATCGGAGCTTAGGTGTGACATGATGGGCCGTCATGGGAGGGAGGGCCTAGGCACAGCCTCACACTTGCACCTGAATAGGTTGTGTTATGGTATCAGGGCAGGAAGGGACAACCTATGTGCACTTAAAAGCCCGTTCTTTGAAGTCACCCCCACTTCAAAGACAAAACTGGGTATAAGAACTGGACCTCAGATACTACCACTTTGGTACACTTCTGAACCAGTGGATGCTATGTGAGGAAGAAGGACTGCTATGCTGCTGAGGGACTGTCACTCTTTGAGATTGCTGCCTTGGAAGATCTGCTTTTCTGCTGTGCTGACCTGACAGGGTAAGAAGAAATGGTCCTCCATCACTTGACCTCCAGAAACCAAAGTGGCTCCATGGGCTAGTTGGATGGTCTCCTGATCTTAAGTCTCAGGGACATAAAACACTTCCAACTATCCTGCTTCTGTCCCTGGACGCTGCAATCTGTAAGTCTGCCCTGCCAAGTGGTGCACCCCAGGCCTGGACCCTTGGAAGGAAGCCTAAGGTGCTTGCTTCAGCTCAACATGTGTAACCGCTTTAGAACCAGTGCATCCGTGCCATTGCATGGATCGGAACCGGTGCATTTCCCCTGTTGTGCGACCAGAACCGCTGCATCACCTCATCACCTTCGGAACTACCACTACAAGACCCTCTTCCCGGTTCGAGGGCTTTGCCTCTCCATCGACGGCAGCCTCAAATGCATCGCAAAGAACTCTTTGCAGCCCCTGTGCTCATCAGAACTGACATATCACTGCTGTGCAAATCAGGATCAGTGCATCGCTGCAACTGTGAGGATCAACATCAACTCATCATTTCAACGTCAACACATTGCTTGAGTTGCATCCTGCATCCTAATCGTTGACAGGATCCTTGACGTTGAAGTAACTGACGTACTTTTGCTCAGTGGGCCAAGTCTGGTCCCTGTAACTGGGCTCTGCTCCATCATGGTTGGCCTAACCTTTGACTGTGTACCAGTCCAGCGAGCTGGCAATACAGTTCCACTGTCTTGGCAAAGCTGTTCTTATGCTTTACTAAGCCAAAGACATCCAAATTGGATCTAGCTTGCCCCAGTATGAAGACTTATACTACACACAGATCCTTCTTCCAAATATCTGCTACACACTTACTGCACACATGCACTTGACATGCATAGGTAATGTTAGTCCAAGGTTCAGGGGTTCACATAACGAGAGTACTTTACACAAGAGGGATCAGTAGACCACCCTCTCTATGACAGAGAAAAACGTCTGGCCACTTTCGAAATTGAGAAAACATAGTACTTTGCCACTACTGATTTATGTGATTTACCTGAGCATGGACAGCAGTTCTACAGCTGTTATGAGTACACTCTTGGTACACACCTCCAGGTCACAGAACAGTTTCTGGACCTCACATTTACAGGGACACGCCTAGGCTTCTGCACTAACACTAGATTTGCATGATGCCAGGGCTAAACAATAAGTCAGTACATCAGTTAGGCATGCAGCTAGACACTCGCCACAGGGGGTTTAACTGACAAAGAATGCCCCCCTCAGCAATATCATCACTCTCCCACAACGGGTACAGTTATGAGAGAGCGTGTGGATGTCATCTGGCCATGAAATGAACAAGACCTAATGTTGGGACCTCCAAAACTGGCAAATGGTAAAACGGAGTACAGTAGGCACACCAGCTCTGCTAGCCACATACTGCAGTGCAGATGAAAACACTGTGAGGCAGGAATGCTGCTCTGGTGTTCTATGTGCCACATGGAGCAGCTGTATAGGAAGCAGAATTGTTCTCAAACAGAGCTGCACGGAGAGTGCTCTTTATCTCCTCTCCATGTTATTGAGCTACAATCCTTTCACCACTGATACAGTTTATAAAATCTCCTCCACCCCTGCCAGGGAACAATGGAATAACAGTGCACAGCATTCATAGGTAAACTTGGCATGAATGTTTCATCCCCTGATGTGTGGCTACATTCCACCTACACCAAAAAGTAGCACATCTAATGCCAGACCCAATAAATTGAAGCTGAGGCAATACTCAGGGCCTCATCTACAAGAAAATTACACAGCGATGCACAGCAAGCCATTTAGCTGTGCTATGCTGTGTCATTTTCAAAGCACAGGGATGCGTTGTAATAACAAAAATATAACATATCCCTCTGATGTCCTCTGCGCTGGCGCACAATTGGCTGCCATGTGCCAGCAGAACCCTTGAGTCATTTTTGCAAGGGTGCCTGCGCTGCGGGGATGATTGTTTTTGCACAGGAAGGGCAAGAGCAGTGGGGAGGAGGGGTGATGGGTATTACTAAGTGTTCATGACTGTTTGGCCAGCCATCTTAGGCTGTTGCGCAATTGCATTTCTCTACCCGGCTATGTGGTACAGCCAGGTGGAGAAAAGCCACAAGCTCCAAGTCTATGTCAAAGTGTGAACTACGGCATTCACATCAATCCCAGTGCTGCTCTCATTCTGGGAACCTTTTGTGCGCGTTGTTCTCCATAAATTGGCTGGGTATGCTCAGACGTGAGTCCCTTGCTCACTTTGCCACTGGATTCAAGCAAGCCTGGCTGAAGACGGCTGTAATGCCAGAAACCGGTCCTAGGAAGCTTGTTTCCGGTCCAGGGAAGGCATGGCTTAGCAGTTCAGGCTGGACTGTTCCCATGAGGCACAGGGTCAGACTGATTTGCATATGGCCATGTCTGAACTTGGGTGGCAGAGTGGGCTAAAGAACGGTGATGGATTAAACCCAGATCTGTTGACTGGGTGTGAGTGTTTGATTGGTTCAGATGCTCCGTCCATCACCACTCCCTTTTGTGCCGCTCATTCTGGGAACGGCATTAAGAGCAGCATCAGGAATTGTCAATTGGGAGCCTGTGCCACATGATCAGCCCAGGACTGGACCAGCAACAGGATCTGGAGAGGAGTAATGTGGCAGGTAAGTTTTATATATTTGTTTTTATTTTGTCTGTCCCCCCACCCCATCCCACTGCTTCAGAACCTGTGCAATCTCCGCTGTCTGGCAGCTTTCTTCGCCACACACATTAACTTTTGTATTACTAGAACATGCATAATGAAACTCTAACGTGTAGTATCTAATCCAGAACTTTAGGACTTCCAGGTATTTCGTTAGAATAGTGATTTAAAGATATCATGGCAGTTTATTATGTAGTTTGAAAAAAACTGAATGGTTGGTATAATCTCTTTAAACATATGGCCACTTTTGCAACAAATAGCATTTCAGGTAAGATCTTGGGCTTTTTTAGTTACAATAAATAAATCGTGATTCCATTTCCATTTCAAAAATCTTTATTTCGATCACAGATCATAAAAGATGCATAACATTGGTACGAAATTTTTTTAAAACGAATTAAACAACAGTGTGATCCCATGATTAAAACAGTGTTAAAACAGGGTGCGTGAAGTTCAGTCTATAACTTTCGAGGAGTCTTTTTATACAAGTCTTTTTACCCATCGACTTCGAGTGTACCACATTGAGGTTAAAAATTTCGAGAGGGCAAAGACTACAGTGGGGGAGAGGTCTGTCTTTAAAACTCTATAAGCAGGTTGAAAGAATCTAAAACCCAAATTCCTAAGTAGAGGGACTAACCAGTATTTCCTGCTCCTCTCATAGCCCTTGCAGAAGAAAACAACGTGAACGTCATTCTCCTTCGGATGTGCGCACACTGGGCAAGTTTCTATGGAGGAGCGGCATTTCCAGGATGCTGTGAAAGATGCTAAGGGGAGAATTCCATATCTCCATTGCAAGAATAATTTCCTCGTTAGTACAGGAGACATGGCATCTAGAGTGCTTTCAAGATGGTAGGAATCTTTTGCTTTTAGGAACAAGTGGGTCAAAGATCCTTCTTGTGTGGCATCGATAGCTCTGGTGAGCATCAGTTCTTGATATGCTCTCACAAGTACCTTTTTTGGAGTCTTTAAACAGGCGTTTGAAGGATCCGTCCATAGTTCCGGATAACCAATCTCCTCTAGCATTCCCTTAACATAAATCATCCACGGAATTCTCTTGGCGTTCCGTAGCTGCAGGAATTCCTGTAACTCCTCTCTGTAGTTTATAAGATCAGGGCTGCACCACAAGCGCCTCCAGAATGTCAGGGGTTTTAGACCTAGCTCCTCAGTTATCGATCGAATTCCCAAGTCCAATCTTAGGGGAAGTAGTGGAGTGCTCTGGGGTAGGGCAACGATCTGTCTCAGAAATTTATTTTCCGTTGACTGTAGTTTAGACAGTTTAGTGTGTCCCCACAGCTCACCCCCGTATGTGACACCCGCACGGGCTTGAGTTTTGTAAATATGAATGATTGGGGTTAGTGGGCGATAGGAAGATTTGTTCGCCAGACGCATAGTGCCACCCGCCAACTGAGCCAGTTTGATGGTCACTTTAGTCTGGTGTGACGTCCACGTTAGGTGTTCATTTATAGTGATCCCCAAGTATTCAATATTATGCACACGTTCTAATTGGACTGTGCCTAGCCTCGGTGGGGCTCGGTTATGGGGGTTAGGATTCAAAATCATAAATTTAGTTTTCTGTGGATTGATTTCCAGTCCCCGCTCAGAGCAGAACTCTAAAAAACCGTCCAGGATGCGTTGGATCCCCATAGGGGATTTAGACAACAGCAGGGTGTCATCTGCAAACATGATTGCAGGCACCCTGCTGCCTTTCAACTTGGGGGCATCGGTGTTGGCAATCCTGTTCAGGTGGGCAACAACCCCGTTCACAAAGAGGCAAAACAGGGTTGGTGCAAGCACACAACCCTGTCTAACCCCTCTGCGAACGGGGAACCTTTCGGTTAACTTACCACTTTTGCCCCACCTTACACGGGCATAGTTGTTATAATGTAGTCTCATCAGGATTGCCAGAATGTCACCGGGGACGTTCAGCTCTTCCATAACTCTCCACAGCCGCGCCCTAGGTACCAAATCGAAGGCGGCACGTAAGTCTACAAAAATAGTGTACAAAGTACCGCCCTCGATTACAGCTGTTCTCCAGTAAAGGAGATTCAGCCTGAAAATGTGGTCTATTGTCGATACACCCTGTCGGAAGCCCGCCTGATAGGGGGAGAGAATGTCCATCTCCTCTATCCAGGCCAGGAGCCTGTCCAAAATCAGTCTTCCGAAGAGTTTTTGGGATATGTCGATAAGACTGATAGGACGATAGTTGGCTGGGAGCAGAGGGGATCCCTTTTTGTAAATTGGAACCACCTCTGCTCCCAGCCAAGTATCAGGGACCTCCATTCCCCCCAGAATGGCATTAAATATCAGTGTAAGATATGGGGCCCATATCCCTGGTTCCTGCTTGAACAAGTCCCCGGGCACCCCATCGAGTCCCGGGGCTTTTCCCGCAGCTAGACCTGTGATAGCCTCCCTCACCTCTTTTTCAGTAAAGGGAGCGCCCGTAGGACTAAATGTCTTTATGCCACCAGCTCTATTTTGGTCCCCCCCTTCCTCAGCATACAACGCCTCGAAGTGGCTCTGCCATATCGTAGGAGCTATGTTGGGCTCTATTGCCGAGGATAAATCCTCTGTACCATTGGCGACTATGCGCCAAAATTTGCGCGAGTCTCTGTTAGTTAGTGAGCTAACAAGGTTTTCCCAATAATCATGGTCCCATTCCTCCCGCGCGTTTTCCAGGAGCTTTTTATAGGATCTTCTCCTGGCTTGGATTTCTTCCTCGCCATGGCGTCCTTTTATAGCAAGTAACAGATGGGCCTTGGATTCCCTGCAAGTGGCGTTGTACCAGGACGTCTTGGACAGGGGGCCTTTCCTTTTCCCTGAGGATGAAAACAGATCCTGCTCTAAGGTAGTGATTATGTCTGCATGAATTTGTGCAAGCTTTCCTCTATTAGGATCATCTTGCACCTCCTTTCCAATCTGGAAGGCCCTCTCCAAAAATGGGATGATCCTTGCATATAACTGCGGTATTCTATCTGGACTATTGACCAATTTCTCCCACTTGACTTTCCGCCGATTGTTTTCAAGTAGGAGCCCTGCTTTATATTTATCCGGTCCATAAGATGTGGCCTCGCACCCTGGCAGGGAATAAGTCAATTCCAAGGCGTTATGGTCACTGTCCATTCTTTCAGTGACTTTGAAGTCGACTATTAATGGCCACATGAACAATTTAACCATAATATAGTCCAGTCTAGATTCGCTACCTGTTTTATTGTAGGTATGGATGCTAGGGATGTCCGATTTGCAGCGGCCATTACAAGCCCTTAGACCTTGATTAAGAGTGAGGGCAGTTATCTGCAAGGCCAAGGGAGTCCAGGCCCTAAGTGGTGGTGCCACCGTTTCTGGAACAAACCAACATGAATATTCCTCATAGGAAGGGCCATCACGTAGTCCAGGAAGTGGTTCGTACTGTGAATTAAAATCACCTCCCACCAAGCAGGCAAGTTCACAAGGAATGCCTTCTAGGAACCCGGATAGTTCATCTATAGTACAAGATGCTTTTAGCATAGGAACGGGCCTTGAATATATGTTAATGACTAACAACATAGTGGAGTCTGGCCACTCGAGTAAGACAGCCAATATGTCATCCGTGGCAGTCTCTAGGCAGGTGGCATGACAACCTAAGTCAGTTGCTACCCAGGTCGTTAGTCCCCCCGACGGCCTGCCCCTTCCCCCCCACTTAGCGGGTTTAGAAAAGGAGGCAAAGCCCGGAAATGATATTTCCTCACGTGCCCAAGTCTCCTGGAAGAGGAGTATATTTTTGGAGCTAATGTAAGAGCCCCACTCTATGGAGTCTATTTTATTGGCTAGGCCTGCCACGTTCCAAGAGATCACAGTTATATGAGCCAGTTGGGTAGTGGCTAGGACTATAGAGACAGAGTTATTAGGGTTAGGGTCTGTGGGCGCCATTTGGCTTGTGGGGGAGTAATTTGTGTCTGATGTTATATTAATAGGGGTCAAAATGGGGTCCGTCATGCTTAATACGGGAGCCGGATTATGTTCAGCTATGCTAATTGCCCTAGTATGTGTATCCAGGGCTAGAAGTCTGCTGATCTCAATCCTGGGAGATACTATTAGAAAACTCCCCTCATCATCCGCCTGTCAGTCTACCATTTCCAGACTACTGTATCTGTTGTGGGTGGGTAGATAGGCTGGGTAATGTGTTCTGTGGGGCCCTGGGATTCCTCTCCTATATCCTCCACCCCGCCCCTCCTCCGTGTAACAGTTTCCCAGCCAGCCTCCTCCCCATACGGATGGAAATGATCTATAGGTCTTCCCCTATGGTGTTGGGGGACATTACTCTCCCTAGGGCAGTTTTCCCAATCCTCCAGCAGCTCTTGATGGTGCCCCCATCTCTGGTCCTCTGAATTATAAAGGCTTGAGGGGTAAAAAAAAAAATGAAAGGGGAAGTGGTTGAATGGTACTGCCAAAGTCCTCGTCCGAAACCCAAGTGCAGATGTATGCGGCTGTATTCGGGTCTCTGAAGGCGACCAGAATGCAGTCCCCCCTAATAGATTTCCTGGTAAAACCCACCCACGTTGCCCTCCTGGCCATGGAGATATCACTGGTTGTTCCTCTCGGGAGTGGTCTATTAATGGAGAGCCAGTTGATAACTTTATTTCTAAGTGAAGTAGTGGATTCGAATGTTGAGGATTTTAATTCCGGGACCCCTGCCAGAACTAAGGTGTAGGGTGCTGCTTCTGGGGGAAGGTTTACAGGCTTTTGTCTACGGTTAGGGTATGGTTTCTCTCCAATAGGTGGTGGATCGCCCTTGGTATTGGTCGAAGGTAGGGCAGTAGCTTTGGGCGGTGGGGTTATTTTTGGAGTGGCAGTTACTGTGTGCTGGGTTATTTTTGGAGTGGCAGTTACTGTGTGCTGGGTTGGAGTTGGGTCCTTGTTGGCATTTAAGGATTGCAAAGTCTTATTTGGTACAGCTTGTGGAGTTTTGGGGTTTGTGAGTGGAAGCTTATTATTTGTGGCAATAGGTGGTCCGTTACCCTTAGTGGACTTTGGTCCTAGTCCCTCTTTTACAGTTTTAGTTCCACTATTGTCGGGTTTCCTTGAGTCAGCAAGTTGTACAGTGGCTTTCTCAATGCTAACTAATCTAGCTTCGATCTTAATCAGTCTAGCTTCAAGGGGACTCAATAGGGACCTAAAGAGTGTGCCTATGTCCTCCAGTGTGATATCATCGGAGGTGATATCCACTGGCGCGGTATTGGTGGACTGTGGTAATGAAATTACATTAGTAGTTCTAGGGGGAGTTGTCATTCCCGACTTCTCTAGCATGGAGACAGAGGTGGCTCCTTTCCCCCCTTTGCCTCTCGGTTGTTTAGATTTGGGGGATTTTGTCCTATTATCTTCTTTGTTTTGGGACCCCCTCTTCTTTTTTTGTATTGCCCCTTCTCTCACCCCCCTATCTCTGTCTGTGTTAGGTTCTATAACTTTAGCTGCCTCAGTGTTCTCAGTTAGTGTTGGTAGGGGGATTTGGGTGCTGGGTAGAGGCATTAGGCTCATGTCCTCGAGATCACTCGGCACCTCAATAGTGAACTCTGGATTGGTAGTTGAGGTGCCGGGGAGTGAACATAGTGCTTGGTCAGTTCTACCATTAGTTGGTAAACTGGATCTATCTTCTGGAGTTCTGGCTTGGGCCATTGGGCCCATTGAAGATCTCCTTACCCAGTCTATTTCTTGAGAGATTCTTCGCTCCAGCACTTTGATTTCCTCGATCAAGAGAGAACCAGCTTTGGCAAAGTAGGTGTCAATAGGTCCTTTGACTGCTCCGGCCGCGGCTAGGGAAGATGTTTTACTTCTAGTTTCCCTGGTACTCATTTCGCTGGTGGTTAAGCGACCTAAATGTGGAGATGAAAGAGATGGGGCCCGGACCGGACTCTCACGTACTCGAACGGCCTCAAACGGCCCGCTCTTTGCCCGGTCTTCGCCCCGCGCTGCGGGAGTTTGCGACTGTGATATAGGGGATGTGTTGGGCGGGGGGCGGGCCAGCAGGGAGAGCGGACCGGATGCTGTTTCCCGGTCTCACAGGGACTCCTGGTTATTGGAGTCCCCGCACGCTCGCAGCCCCGCCGAGCCTCTCATCCAGAACCGCCTTGGAAGTCCTCACCATCAGCTGCCACGCACACCTGGGCGATGCGGCACCCGCGAAGCGGGTGCGGCGAGGGGTGGGTGAAGTCCACTGGGTCCGCTACAAACACGCCGCCTGATCCAAAGTGCCTCCGTGAAAAAGAACAGATGTCCCAGGAAGGGAAGGTAGAGAGTGCCTTTAATGTCCTGCGATGGGCGGGGGGCGGGCCAGCAGGGAGAGCGGACCAGATGCTGTTTCCCGGTCTCGCAGGGACTCCTGGTTATTGGAGTCCCCGCACGCTCGCAGCCCCGCCGAGCCTCTCACCCAGAACCACCTTGGAAGTCCTCACCGTCAGCTGCCACGCACACCTGGGCGATGCGGCACCCACGAAGCGGGTGCGGCGAGGGGTGGGTGAAGTCCGCTGGGCCGGCTACAAACACGCTGCCTGATCCAAAGTGCCTCCGTGAAAAAGAACAGATGTCCCCACACACATTAACTTTTGTATTACTAGAACATGCATAATGAAACTCTAACGTGTAGTATCTAATCCAGAACTTTAGGACTTCCAGGTATTTCGTTAGAATAGTGATTTAAAGATATCATGGCAGTTTATTATGTAGTTTGAAAAAAACTGAATGGTTGGTATAATCTCTTTAAACATATGGCCACTTTTGCAACAAATAGCATTTCAGGTAAGATCTTGGGCTTTTTTAGTTACAATAAATAAATCGTGATTCACCTAATGCTGGGTTTCTTGTTGTCATGCTTTTTACAGACAAAAATATACATGGTTGAACATATAGAAACTAAAAAAGGACGTTTCACCAGAGAAAAGACGTCCATAAATGATGTGTTACCAAAATTAAAAGCACAATCTCTTGAAATAAACAGTGACTTCAAAATGGCCATTTAAAATTGTCTCAAACCAATAAGTGGTCAGAGAAAAGAGTCGGTTTGGAAACCTGATGGTGGCTGAGCGATGTATTACAACTGAAATAATCTCCAAAATATAAAACAAACCTTTCCTGATAATTGACTTAAAATATTCAGAGAAACTTTAGGAAACATAGGGAAGAATCTGAAATTCGATTTGCATTTTCATAGATTTAATCTCCAAACAACTTTCAGCGATTGGATAGTTTCAACAGTATACATTTCTGGGTTTTTTTGTGGTCAAACTGCAGCCAAAGATTATACATTTGATTGCTGATATTACTCCGGTGATTCATTTTTTTAATTAATTTTTTAAATAATTTTTATTGCAGATTCAAAATCAAATTACAATTGTTTGGTTCAGCTCCCCTACCCCCATCATAGATCATACACAGGTCGCAAAAGGGCCATTACACAGCCGTTTAGCTCACATCCCGGAGGCTGGGCAGCGATCGATAGTGAGCATTGAAGAGTAATATTACAAAGGAAACAACAACCTCCGCTCGGTAGGTGTTCTAGTATCTGCTTTTCTATATCTGCCCAACCCCTAACCCCAACAAAACTCGTCCCATCGCACGAATGACAATTGCAGACAGACAGTGCCATCATTCTGTAGTGGCCCTCTCCCACCAATGAATACCCTCTTACATGTTTTATCTAAGACCATTACTCCATGTCGATCCCTAAACGGGTGATCCCTGTTCACATTCACTCCCTTCAAGTACCCTCATCCTAGGCCCTCAGTGATCAGTCATTCTCTCGTCAATGATAGGACCCCTATCTACTCTCCCCCCCCCCCGTCTACTGCTGGTGTGGGCCTACAGGGCCATCTCGGTCGGACGAGCGCCGAAGGATCTATGTTCGTCTATCAATACATCACATGGAACCCCGCGCAAGATTCCCATACTCTAGTCCCCTTCGCTATCTTGGGAGTCTCTCAGTGTTTGTACCAGTCCCTCCCATACTCGTGCCATTTCCATACTTTTCACATTGGCTGTGCGAGAGGCCTGCCTGAGTCTTACAGTACTTTCACTATGAGCCCATTTATAAAACTCTGTAGCCCATCGTCTGCTAGACGGCCCCTCCGCCAACTTCCAGTGCCATGTGATCTCCCTCTGGGCTACAATAAGACCTAAATCAATAAATTTGCTAGTGAATTTCGTTGTCTTCGTGTAAGGGAACCGGAGCAAAAGGCAGGTCGCTATGTCGTATTCTACTTGTCTATCAGTTACTTCATTCAGCACCGCCCCCACCTCAGACCAATACGACCCCAGTTTCGAACAGGACCATAACATATGATCCAATTCCACTCCAGGTTGCAAACATCTAGGACACCTCGCACCCTCCACATGGAAGTATCCCCTAATCCTCCCTGGGGTAAGGTAAGCACTATGCACTATGAAAAAGTGCACCTGTTGAAATCGAGCGTTCCTGCACCTCTTCCATGTCCTCCTCAGGATCTGTCCGCATGTCGTGTCTGGTATGGGCTTCCCCACACTCTCCTCCCATGTTTGTTTTAAGGCCGTGAGGGGTTCTAATCCTTCGCGAAGCATTCTAGAATGTAAGCAAGTAACCGCCTTAATCGTGCCCGCCGCCTTTACCACATATTGACATGCCATCGTGGTTGGCGGCTCTGATTGCCCATCCTTCCAGTGTTTCTTTATCGCCGACGTTACCGCCATATGCAGAAGGAAACCCCCATCTGAAAGACTGAACTGCTCTTGCACCGCTCGAAATGGCATCATTTCTCCATCCGCGCATAGGTCCCCGACCATTTGCAGCCCCATCTCTTCCCATTCCATGAGTGGGGACCAATACCCCCCATGTGGCAATGCTGTCAACATACCCAGAGGTATCTCATGTGCATAAGGGTGCGTCACTCCAGCCCGATTGTGGCTTTTATTCCAGCATAACCTCAGAGTTTTTTCCTCCAAAGTCAGATCCTTCAGATCAAGCTGCTGCTGCATGATGATGTACGACAAGATATGCCTAGGTATCCCTGTTCTTGGAGTCTGATCTGGGCCCCTAAACACTTTGGCGATTTTCTGTGTAAGGACCTGCAGTTGCGCTGTCAGATAATAGAGTTCGAAGTCAGGGACCACCATTCCTCCTTCCGACTTCGGCCTCCGCAGCGAGTCCAACGCCACCCGTCTCCTCCCTCGCCCCCATAGAAAGTCAATGGTGAGCGACCGCAGCTCCCTAAAGAACCTGGGCGGAATCCATATTGGCAGCGTCCGGAAGTAATATAGCAGTCGCGGTAAGGCAACCATTTTAAGCAGCGCCACTCTACCAACCACTGATAGTGGGAGGGTGGCCCAAAAACGCCATGCAGCCCCTCAGGGCTCTAATACAGCGTCCTATATTCCCTTCCAGCATGTCATCGACACCATGATAGATCCGTACTCCTAAATAGGTGAAGCACGAGCGTTCCCATATCATGTCTGCTATCAGTAATGTTTGGGGTGTTTCGGCTCTGAACGGGAAGATACACGTTTTGTTCCAGTTCACCCTAAGGCCCGACAGCATCCCAAAGTCTGCTAGCATGTCCATGGCTCCCCGCAGCACCACAGATGTGTCTTCAAGGAACAGCAATAAGTTGTCTGCATACAATGAGATAAACTGCTGGTCTCCTCCGCACCTGATGCCCCCATACGCCGTTCCCGACCTAGCCAAAATAGCCAAAGGTTCAATAGCCAGCGCGAACAATAGAGGGGAAAGTGAACATCCCTGTCTCGTTCCTCTTTTAACCGGATATTCTTCCGATATTACTGAACCCAAACGCACCCTAGCGGTAGCCGAGGAGTATAGGACTTTGGTCCATTTCCTAAACTGAGGGCCTAGGCCGAACCGCTCCAGTACCCTGTCCAAATACTCCCATTCCAGGCTATCGAACGCCTTTTCTATGTCAATGGACAACACTGCCAGCATCTCATCCATGCTCATATCACTCCCTAATACTCTTATGAGACGGCGGATATTCGCTGATGTATTCCTAGTTGGAATGAACCCATTCTGGTCCTCATGGACCAATGTTGTCATATGTGGTAGCAATCTTGTGGCTAGAATGCGGCTCAGGATTTTATAGTCCACCATCAGCATGGACAGCGGCCTGTAAGATGTCACGTCCGTGCTCTCCCTCCCAGGTTTCAGCAGGGGGACAATTAGTGCCTCCCTCATGGACCCGGGCAGCCGGCCCTGCTCCACCGCCTCATTATAGACCTCCTGCAGTTGGGGCGCCAGAATGTTAATATACTTGACATAAAATTCTATCGGTAGTCCGTCCACCCCCGGTGTTTTATTTCTCGCCATCTGCGCAATTGCTCCTCTTACCTCGGCCAGTGTAATAGTGTGGCCCAGGTTATCGGCATCTTCCTCCTCCAGCTGTGGGAACTGTACCCCTGCCAGGTAGTTCTCTATGTCCTCTACCTCTGCCCTCAGGTGGCTCCGATAAAGGGTTGTATAGTATTCTAAGAAGCGCGAGAGGATCGCTGTTTGGGAATATACTGTCTCTCCTGTTTCTGTACGCACACTTAAAACCGGGCTTCCCCTCGAGACCGGGTTCGCCAGCCTTGCTAGTAGCGTGCCTACCTTGTCCCCTTCCGCATGCACCTTCGCCGTGTAATGCCTGTAATCCTAGCACCGCAACCTTTCAGTCTCTGCCGCCACCAACTCCTTCGCCTCCAAGAGGTGCGCCTGCAATTCCTTGTGTCCTGGCCTCTGCTTGTCTTTGTCCCTCAGCGCCTCCTCTGCTTTCCTGACCTCCGTCAGTACCACCTCTCTTTCCCCAGAGTGCTTGCTAATGCATATCCCCCTCATCACCACCTTAAAGGCGTCCCATTCAATACCTCTTGTAGACGCTGTCCCTTTATATTTTGCGAAATATTGTTTGGCACCCCCCCCCCCAATCTTAGCACTAAAAACTTGGTCCTCCAACATTTCTGGGTTCAATCTCCAATTAGGGATCGCAGTCCTCACCCGCTGCCATTGAATGGAAATCAGTTGGGGATTATGGTCAGAAATGGTCCTAGCCAAGTGTTCTGAGTGTGTCGCCAAAGGAGCCACCAAGCCGTCACATAGGATTGTATCAATTCTAACGTGCAATTCGTGGAGTGCTGAAAAGAAAGAATAGTCCCTTTCCCCTGGGTGGTGTCCCCTCCATATGTCCATCAGCCACCATCTATCCTGCCAGTCCACCCTCTGTTTCGCTACTCTACGTACCGGGGATTCAACTAGTGGTGGATGCGATCTATCCAGTGTGATATCAGTAATCGAATTAAAGTCACCTCCCAGTATTATCGGCCCCGCCTAATAATGCGCCAGTGCGCCTGATAGTGTGTCGAAGAATCGGGACTGATCTATGTTCGGGGCGTAAACACTGCAGAGCACCACCTCCCTGCCATATAGTCTCCCCTCTACCACCACATATCTACCGTCTGGGTCTATAGCTTGATTCGTGACCTGGAAGGGAATCCCCGCTCTCACCCATATCAAGACCCCTCTAACAAATGCCGAATAGGCTGTACCAAACACCTGACCCCTCCATCGCTTTTGTAATGCAGTACATTCTTGTTTGTTAAGAT
Organism: Lissotriton vulgaris; assembly: GCF_964263255.1. Lineage (NCBI taxonomy): Eukaryota > Metazoa > Chordata > Amphibia > Caudata > Salamandridae > Lissotriton > Lissotriton vulgaris. The sequence goes on along the minus strand of NW_028255065.1, from coordinate 819,742 downwards.
GTGTCTCCTGGAGCAATGCAATCTGAACCCCACGTCGCACCAAATATGCATGCACTTTATGACGCCTTGACATTGTATGCAACCCACGTACGTTCCATGTGATACATTTCAATTCAGGTAATGTCCCCATTGCCATGTCCTCTCGACGTCCCCTCCCCCAGACCCTGCCAGCCCACACCATAACTGCTAACACTCCCCCTTTGAACACCCCGTAGAACCCCCATGGGCCGCCCCCCAGAACAGGACCCAATCGCAAAGTATCAGCCCCCATCCAAACTATCACAACAGTGCACTCCAGACTATCCTGCAGTAGCCACTACAGGTTGCCTTAAGGGCAATTGGAGCTTGGTTCGACCCCGACAGGCGGCAGCACCCGCCCCAGCCTCCCACCCCACAATCCCGCTTTGTAGCATGGTACATTTATATTGTTCATACAGTTTACCAGGCACTCCAGCTCTTCTGGTGGCAGTCTAGTAGCGGCCAGTTGCCCACAAGGCCATACAGTCTACAGATCATCCGCCGTTCTCGGTGTCACATCCGGTCCCTTGGAGCTGTCGACATCCGATAGTTTCATGCCCGAGTGTCTTTGGTCGTCCTCTGATTCAGACCCCCTGACCGAGTCCCCCTCCTGGGATCCCCTTTATCGCCGCCGTTGCCGCCAGCGCATCCTGCTTGTCCGCGGCCAGTCGAGCCTTCAGTAGGGCCTGTTGGGTCTTGGTCCTCTGGCGGATACGTTGGGACTGGCGCATCCTCGGTTGTTGGGGCTGTTCTCTGTCTCCCTTACCCCTGCGATCTGTGCCTGCCCTGTAGGATTCAAGCCAGGACCAAGCTTCTTCAGGCGTCAGGAAGAACTGTGTTGTGCCCTCCATAATGATTTGTAATTTGGTAGGAAATAACAGTGAGTATTGGATCCCCTTATCTCTGAGCTCTTTTTTGATCGAGAGATTCGAAGCTCTACGCCTCTGTATCTCTTGCGTGTAGTCCGGGAAGATCGTGACTGTGCCGTTCTCCACTTTAAAAGGTCCCATTGCCCGCGCATTCTGAACCAAGAGATCTCTATCCTTGTAGTGAAGGACTCTGGCCACAACAGGTCTGGGCGGGCGGCCCGGTGAGGGTGGCTTGGCAGGGACTCTATGCGCCCTCTCGAGCATGAAGAAGGGGGAGAGACCCTCCGGGGCGACCTGCGTCCTGAACCAATTCTCCAGATAAGTTATCATGTCCGCGCCCTCAATTTTTTCCGGCAGGCCGACCACTCTTACATTGTTGCGCCAATTTCTACTTTCTGCATCCTCAACCTTTTTCTCGAGCATCGCCAATCGTTGCAGTGCATCCTCCATCTTGTGTTCTATTGTCACTACCGCTGGTTTCAAGTCCTGAACCACCAATAGAGTTTCTTTCACCCTGTCTACCAACTTCGAGTGGTCAGCCCTCAGGAGTCCCGGCCCCTTTACAACCTGCGTGATGTCATTGTGCAGGGAGTCCGTCGTCGCTGTGATGGCCTCTGGATTTTATCTAATCGTTTGTTCAGCCTTCTTTCTGATACCGTGCTCTCGGCTTCATCCCTGTGATCCTGGGCGTGACCTGCCCCCCGCGTCCGCTCCTCCACCTTTGGGCTTCATTATTATTTTACAGGGAAATGTCTTTCTCTACAGCTCACCACTCTCACTGCTTCCCCAGCTATCGCACATGCAATGTCTCTCCTGGTGAAAGCCTCAGATATTTATTCGCGCACAGACGTGGCCCTTCTGCTGCTCATACAGCGTGTAGCCCTGTGCACTTCCTCACCGCAGATCTCCCTCAGAGGCAAAGAATCCCTAAAAGCTTGTGTTTGTCCCCACGCCTTGTTCCGCGTTTGTCGGGAACCGAAATCGTATTTCACACCGGTAGCTCTCTGGCCGCTAATCCGTGCGCAGTGCCACATGTCGTTGAACCTCTCTTTTGTATAGCCCCGGACTTCGCGATCTCCACGGGCCTGGGGTGCTAGCAATCCGACAAGGAGAGGCCCCTCCAACAGTCCCCTGGTCATACACTCCCAGAGTTCCCTGAAGTGAAAGGGCCCAAGATGGCACTCGGGTCAGCGTTCTACGTAGATCTGGGCCCAGCCGTCCCTATGCCTGCAGCTGCATCCCCCGGCCCCCTTCTCCGTGCAGCGCCGCAGGCCTGCTCCCGCCCCCGCCTCCGCAGTACCGAGCGCAGGCCCGCCGCCCCGCCGCCCCGCACACACCAGGGCCGTAGAGGGAACACACCCGCGAGTTGTTTTCTGTCCTCAGGCCTCAGTTTCCTCTGCTCTCAGGACACCGGGGCCCACCTTGCAGTTCTGCTGCTCCCGTCCCTCCAGGTTCCGGTGCCTCCAGTACCGCCGTCGGGCAGGCGCAGCGCGCCGGCCCCCAACCTCCGAGGGCGTCACAGCCCCGCTGCCTATCCTCCGGTCCCTTGCTCCGGTGCGCAACTCTCCCTAGACGTTCTTCGTGGCGGCCGCCATCTTAGCTTGCTAAGCGAGCTCCTCCTCTGTTGGTCCGAGTCTGCTTCCACCAGCCTGCCACATCTATCTCGCCAGTTACTGGAGCATGTCAGCCGGCTTCTTTCCTTTCCACGCTCCCGGCAGCCTTGATCTTTGTCCCTGCATCAGTTCATTAGCGCGGCTCTCGGCGTTAGGCAGGTCCCGTAGGCGATGGTCGCCGCCATTTTGCGAGTTTCCTCCACTGAACCTCCGGCACTTCTAGGCTTCCTAACCGCTCTCCAGAGCCTCCGGTCGCCAGGATTTGGACCTCAGAATGTGCCCCTTGCCTTCCGATGCAGACTCCGGTACCTTAGGCTACCAGCAGGATGTTATCTCAGGATAAAAGTCGGGATCGGGCGCGGAGCTATCGGCTCACGTCGCCTGCTCCATCGGCGCCCAAGCCACGCCCCTACTCCGGGGATTAAGAACATAAAAGGGATTTTAAAATAAATCATGGGTAGTCCTTGTAACGCACCCATTATGGGCCTGCAGAAGCCAAGGGGTAGGCACTGCATTGTGCAGGACCTGGGGAAAATCAACAGTATCATAGTTCCTTGTTGTCCCATGGTACTCAATCTAGCTGTGATATTATTCCAAATGAAGCCAAATGGTTCACAGTCATTGCCCTTTGCCAGGCATTCTTTTCTGTTCCATTGCACGAGAACAGCCAGTTTCTCTTTGATTTCTGGTTCGGCAGTCATTTTTTGGTGTGTGATGAGTTCCTCAAGGGTATATGGAGAATCCATCCATCTTCAACCAGATCTTGAAAAATAATCTGGACCTTTTCATCGTGCCCAGTGTTGGTCCAATAAATTGATGACCCACTGATCGCGTCAAACACTCGAGAAGCTTGCAAGATTGGACATAAAGTCTGCCTAAATGCATTGCAGTACTGTTGATGGAGGTTCTGAATCTAGGCCCGCAAATTGTGAAAAACGCAAAGAAGGTTTTGCAGGAAAAAATCTCAGTGATCATGCAGATGAATCCACCAATGACTCAGAAGGAAGTAAGGATGTTTTTGGCAATGGTGTCGCCAGTGAATTCCCTACTTTTCCTTAGTGGCGAAGCCTTTACAGAGGCTGACACACAAGAATGTGTTTCGGATCCGTTGACCTGGGACAATTACTTTTTTATTACATTCCTAGAATTGAACGAAAGACTCTGCTGCGCCCTGGTACTGGAAATGCCTGATTACAATAAAGTGTTTTAGATTTTCTGTAGTGAGAGGAAAGGCTGGACTCTCTCAGTGCTAACACAAACTCATGAGGGTGAAAGAAGGCCTGTTGAATATTTTTCAATTGCATTGCCTGGATGGCTGAAATCTCTGCCAGCCACAGGTGTCAGTATTGCAGTGCTTCATTTGTAAAATATTAAGTGCAGGTGCTCAATTTTCTTTAGGAGACCACACCCACTTCCTCTACTGGCCCCAGCCAGTGATCCTAACAAAATACACAGACAGCCTCAGCTAAAGCAAAGTGGAGATCACCCAAAATGTGAGTGAGCTGGAATCTTCTCTAAGAGATCCACCAAACGCCGTCATCGGGCACTTGTGTTTACAGTTTAAGCAGACAACTTGTACAGAATTACTTGCCCAATTCTTCTCCTTGCCGCTGTCATAGGCCTAGCATGGAGCCAGTGCCCATGGACCAAAGTTGGACACCCCTGGAATACAGACCTGCAGACTAACTAGCCCCTTACATCTACATGCTGTTGCCATAAGCACTTGGAAGAAGCTGTCCAGCAAAGGTACACCAAAAACAAGGGTGGTGTTGAGAAACTGATTCCGCAAACACCAGTCCCTTCAATCACTCGGTCTCTAGGGCTATAAAATGAGATTGGATAGTCTAAAACGGCATGGCCAGGCTCCTGAATGCATACTTCCTCGTTACCATATGACTGAACACCTTCAGTCTATTCACTGGTTCCCAGTGCAAAAGATCTCAGTGCTTAGAGCTCTCTGTATGAGTCACCAGGCACTTTTAGCAAAAGAAACTGCAGACTTTAAGTCTCAATTCATTCCTGACAATCCGGCTCGGAAAAAGATTAGGACTTGGTTATTCCAGTAGAGTTGTCTCTCCTTTCTTACTTTTACGGTATAAAGTGACAGGACACCCGTTCAGAGTAGCTGTGGCACTATACAAGTACATTGTGATCATTCTTGGGGGCTTTGTTTGGTTTTCATAGCGCTTGCTCTCCCATGTTTGGGAGTCTCTTTACCCTTGGTATTTTAAGTGAAGGGAAAAAAAAGGGTATAACAAAAGGTGGGGGTCGCTAGCTGTTGCCATCTCTCCTGTACACAGATGAATCTCAAATACTAAGGGGCAGATTTATGATGCCCTTGCGCCGCAATTGCGTCACTTTATTTAACGCAACTGCGGCGCAAACAATGCGCCCTATTTACAACATGACGCATCTAGGAGATGCGTCACGTTGTGAAGCCCTGCACCATAAGGAGGCGTTCCTGCGCAGGGGCGGGCGTTCCTGCGCACGAACGCCTCCTGAAAGTGGCTGAGTGAAATCTATGAGATTTCACTCAGTCACTTTCTGGCCAATGCTGCGTCAAAACCCTGTGCCTGCTTGAAGCAGGCGTAGGTCTTGATGCAGCATTGTGTAGATGGGGCACCCCCGAGCCTTGCTGCAGCTGCGTCGCGCTTGCGACGCAACTCCAGCAATGCGCCACATTTCCGGCACAGATGCGTCACGCATCTGTGCCGTTTTTGTACCATGGTGCGCCGCATTATAAATGTGGCGCACCATGGGTGGCGTAGCTGTGGCGCACGTTAACTGGCGCATCCCTCGGGATGCGTCAGTTAACATAAATCTGCCCCTAAGCATCTACCACTGCACTGCCAACCACTGCCTGTATAAAACAATGGTCAATGCAGTTTTACATCTTTTACAATCTCACAGTTCTGGAAGTAATCAAACAGGAATGTTGAGTAGACCATAAGCCCTCTACTAACGCTCTTCAATTAACCATGGGTGCTATGGGTTTTCCCGCTGGGTGCTGACATTTTATGAATCCCACTTTACATGACAAAGCCAGCTCGTCATAAGCACAGGGCAGGTAACACCCATGACGAGCTGGCTTTGTCATCAGCACTGAAGGGGGCTGTGAGAATGGCTGATTTGTGAGCAACTGACCCCGTCATTCACATCACTTTAGACAACTCTTCAAAGAGTGCTGCAGCCAGGTTATATAACTGTACAAATTAGAGTGGATTTGGAAATCGAAGGATGTCTTTTCTAAACTGCGGCTGCCCTCACCTTTTCATTAAAGCATATTTGAGATGTAAAGCAGGAGGCGCCTGTTGCGAGCTCTTGGGGAAAGCGCTGCTAGTTTTTTTATTTGACAGTTGATATCTTTTCTGGGAGTACATGATGGGCTAAAAAGAACTAAACGCTGATTTTACAAAAGGAGGCTGCGATCAGCTGGGCACAGGGCAGTATGAACGTTTTCTGGGAAAGTCAGCGAAGCAAGGCTTGGATATATACAGGAAAAGTGTATTAGTACAGAAAGTCGTTTTGGCGCGCTCATATTTATGAATCTTCATGCTCTCAGCTCACCAGTTCATGCATGTTCGTCCGACTTCCATAATCATTCGGATTAACACTTCAGTTTTTGAGAACCGCATCAAACTCTCCTTATGTTCCTGCAGCTGCTTGAATTTAATTCCTGGATAGGGAATTATTAATCTTCTGGCATTGTTTTTTCTGCTTTCGCTGTTAAAAGACTTTAACTGCAGCAAAGCATTAAATTCCTCCTCAGTGCGGGCCTGCTAACCGCCAACAGGTTGTAAGCGCCCCGGTAAGTTCATTGAAAAACTGGAAACATAGGAGCATATTACCAACAAGTAACGATATTTATCGCTAAATAGGCTTAGCAACGATTTTTTATCGCTGAGCATCGCCGGAATTTATCTCTGAGATAACCTGCTATTAGCAACGAAATGCGTGAATATCGATGAGAATACAGTGATATTCACGCATTAGAGACAAAATGCTCTTAGCCATGTTATCCACCTCCCATTGGATAACATGGCTAAGAACTGGTCTGGGCAGGTGTTAGTTATTGGAGATATTCGCACTTAGCGCGAATATTTCCATCGCTACGCCTGCCTTGCTAATAGGCGATAGCGACGTTAGCGACTGCTGTCAGTCGCTAACAGGTTGGGTACGCCCACTTTGCATGTCATTAGCGATAAATATCGCTGACATGCAAAGCGGGCCCCAAACCGCTCGCTATCGCCTACAAGCTGTCGCTAACTGCTGTTAGCCACAGCTTGCTAATAGGGCGATAGAATTATCGCCGCTTAGCGGCTGAAAACGGCCGCTAAAGCGGCGATAAGTCACTATTGCCACCCTTGATAATATGCCCCCCAGTTTGTTTTGTGTAGTCCCAGCTGGCTGGGCCTCTGGACAGCCGCATGGCCAAAAGTAATTTCCGAGCTTGCCTTGCCCCAACATCACTATCAGCCCGCCCTCAGCTGCAATTATCCAAACGGAAGGAGCATGACGACTCTCTTTTGTAAAAGGCATGCGTGCCCTGCTGACATCATTAACGTGATGCTGTCCTCATGCCTGGATCGGGGTGGACCGTTCTCTACTGACATACCAGGCAGGCATCCAAACAGAATTGGGAACAGGACAGGTACGTACATTTAATTTTAATAATTACTGGGCCCAGGGGAGAAAAATGCAATAGACCCGGCCCTGAAATATAAGTGCCAGTGCTAAGCACCGGAAAGCACCGGCACAAATTAAGCACTGCAGTATTAAGAGGTGAGAGCATTCTGATGGGTCACCCCTTGACTGTCTATGTTCCACATGCTGTTGAAATTCTGTTGACCAGAACTCATACACAGCACCTTACTAACAGCAACCTCACTAAGTATGAGCAGCTTATTACTGTTGCTGTGGAAAACTTAACATTAAGGTGTTGTGCTGTTTTGAATCCCTGCCACTTTCTGTTTAGAATGTTGATCCGGATGAAGTAGAACATGACTGTCTCGATGTTACTGAACTTTGCACCAATCCAAGACCAAATATACAAGATGAACCACTGCCTGAATCTGATTATGCACTGTTTGTGGATGGCTCATGTTAGCGAGACCAAGAGGGGACTCTGAGAGTTGCCTTTGCAGTTTGTACAGTTTCAGGATTATTGAAAGCTGCCTGGCTACATGGCGTATTCTATGCTCAGCTGGCTGAAATAATTGCCCTTACCAGAGCATGCTGTGTTTCATACCAGCTCAAGTGAAGATTTTCACTGATAGTCAGTATGGCTCTGGTGTTGTGCATGACTTCAGACAGTTATGAGCTCAAAGGGGGTTCATGGCCTAGTCAGGGTCCCCTATTTGCACTGAAGAACAAGTACGGAAGCTGTTGGAGGCTTTGTAGTTGCCTGTGCAAGTTGTGGTTGTGAAATGTTTCGCACATTGGAAGGGAGATGATTATGTGACCGTTGGCAACAGGTATTCATATGAAGTCACAAAATACTGTGGTAACGCTTTTACTTTTAATGGGAATTACACCAATGAGGGAGCAGATGAAACTGATCACAACCTTTTGCTAACAAGTGCTCATGCGTGGGAGGAATTTAAGAGGTTACAAGAAGAAGCGGCAGAGAGAGAACAGCAGAGTTGTGTAAAGCCAGGTGTGTAAAGAGAGATGACGACATTTGGGTTTCAGGAGATGTAAGACCTGTGTAGCCTAGCAGTTTGTTGCCATTATCATGGACCAATGCATGTGGGCAGAGATGCCATGGTACGGCTGTTTCAACAGACCTGGTTTATTCCCAAATTCAGAATAATGGCAGACGCTCTGTGTCGGTTGTCAACAGATGAATGTAGGGAAAAGCACTGCAGTTATACTGAGTCACATAGAAAAGTCAGGTCAGTCAACAAGTTGCAGCTAGATTTGATTGAAAGGCCTCTGTGCAATGGGCTGAGATACATCCTGGTGGTGGTGTGCATTTTTTTTGAAGTTGCATTGAAGCATACCCAATTAGGAGAAATTAAAGTCTCACTATAGCTAACCTGTTATTCAAGGAACTTATCCCCAGGTTTGAATTTCGGACTTCTCGGGAGTCAGACTGAGGATCTCATTTTACCAATGAGGTCCTGAGAATGTTGTATGCAGCACTGCACGTGGAGCTGAGACTAAATTGCAGTTATCAATCTGAAGCTTCTGTCATTGTGGAGCAGGTCAATGGAACACTAAAATCCAGAGTGGCCAGAGTGTGCGCTTCGACAGCTCTGAAATGGCCTGATGGTTTGCCTCTTGTGTTGATGAGTTTTCACAGTTTTTCTGATTGGAGAACAGGATTGTCGTCCTCTGAATTATAATGGGGAGGGCTATGCGATTGCCAGCTGTACCTGCAAATGCTTTTAATAGCATAGATACTATGATTCTTTTTAATACTGCAAAGGATTTGCTGATGTAGTATGTTCTGTGTTCAGGTTGAAGCGGCCACAGCCCCTCCTCATTAGGAGCAATGCCATGACCTTAGTCCCAGAGACTAGGTATTGGTGAAGAAACAAGCTCAGAAGAGTTTCCTGGAACCCCATTGATGTGGTCCTTTTAAAGTGATCCTTGTCACCACAACTGCTTTGAAGTGCGGAGGTCTCTCCAACTTGGTGCACGCAGCCCACACACGCAGAGTTCAGTGTCCCCTTGATGAAATAACAGCATCTCTCCCAGAAGCATCAGCGGTGGTTGAGATGCCATGGGAGCAGGTTAGTCAAGCTGTAGGGGATCAGCCAGAGCCTGAAAAAGCACTTGATCGGTCTGAGGGGAGTCTTCTTGAGTAATAGGTGATGTTGATTCTGGAGAAACCTGTTCAGTGGTGGTAAACGAGACATAGTCAGACCCTAGCGAAGTACCTAGTGTTGTAGAACCGCAAGTGACAGCGAGGGAATGAGGGCCCAAAAAGCAAGAAAGAGGGGGACTGAAGTTGTTGACTGAACCTGAACTTCCAGCTAGTCCTGAAACATCTGAATAATCTGATTTTGAGTAGTGAGAAAGGTGGAGGGCCTGCTTTGAGTAGACCAAATAGATCGAGGGTGCCTTGTCGGAGATACTTTTCCCCTGAATGGACACATCTTGCTACAAATGATAACAGTGAAAATCCGGTTGAAACCTCTGGAACTAGTTCTCCAATTTCATTTCACATTTGATTTTCCTTTGTGAACAAGGTTAAATGCTTTGCTACATCTTATCCTGGATGTAGCTAAATTTCCCTTTCTGGATTTGAGGGAATTCCCTGTGCTACTTGATGAACTGAAAAATGTCATACTGGAACTAGTTATCATCACTGAACTTGGGCACTACATTCTGAGAGAGATTGAATGACCTTTTGTTATAATCATTAAGAAGATTACCTAGGCCCCAGTGGAAGAAGAATAAAAATAGGGTTGCTCTCTGAAGAACATAGAGTAGGGCTAAGGAAGGCTTGTGAATATTTCTATATAAAGTTCTTGCATGTGCTTTTCACTTTGATTTTGCTTTTGCATAGGAGAAGACCGACAGAAACGAATCTGCTGCTTCTGTTCTCCACCTACTGGTCTGACTTTAGGGAAGTTGTGGAAACTAACTCATATTATCATATACGTAGATACATAGTATGTATTGCCATTTTAGTTATAGTAGCCCTTTGCAACCCTTGACCGCACCAGGTAGGTCGCTCCCCCTCCGCACAGCACCCCCTGTGTCTCCCTGCCCCAGCTGCCACTGCTGAGGAAGTTCGAGGCCCTCCACCACCCGCAGCTCACCACCTGCGCCTCATCCCTGGTGGCCAGTGGTAGGCCATAGGTAGGTTTGTTCATCCTCTGCTTTATTGTATTGCCTGTATTTTCATTGTTGTGTCTGTGACTGCTGTTGTCTGTCTTACCCCACTGCCTGTACGGGGTCCGTGCCCCTTTATCCTCCCTCTGTTCCCCTCACTGTCCCCGTGTTCTCTCTGACCGGTCTTTCCTTCTGTACCCCTCGCTGCCCCTGTGTCTTCGCCCAGTTTTCCCTTCTGTTCCCCTTACAGCCCCCGTGCCTCTCTGCCCGTTCTGCCTTCTGTTCTTAGCTGCCCCTGTATGTCCGTATTCTGTATTTTGCCTCTGTGCCACTAGTTTTTCTGGTATTTCTGTGCCCTTTTTGCCATCTGTGCCACTCATTTTTCCCTCGTTTTTGTGCCCCTTTTGCCTTCTGTTCCATTCATTGTTTGTGCCCATCTGCCTTCTGTGCCACTCATTTTTCCCTTGCTTTTGTGCCCCTTTTGCCTTCTTTTCCACTCGTTCTTTGTGCCCTTCTGCCCTCTGTTCCACTCTTTTTTTTGTGCCCTTCTGCCCTCTGTGCCACTAATTTTTCCCTCGTTTTTGTGCCCCTTTTGCCTTCTGTTCCACTCGTTTTTTGTGCCCTTCTGCCCTCTGTGCCACTCGTTTTTACCTCGTTTATGGGCCCCTTTTGCCTTCTGTTCCACTTGTTTTTTGTGCCCTTTTACCTTCTGTGCCACTCGTTTTCCCCTCGATTTTGTGCCCTTTTTCCTTCTGTTACCTTTGTTGTCCCTCACTGCCATCTCCGCAGCGTCCCCTGCAGCCTTGCCTCCTGATTTCCCACTGCCCATTCGCTGCCCCCGCCTCCCGGCTGCTCCTCTCTCCCACTTCTCCATATATGCCGGCCGTTGAACGGCCGCGCCGCTGGCGCGCCTAAGGCAATCCCGTCTGCGCCTGTCCATGCTTGGACCGCGCCCGGTGCCGGAACCCCTGGCCCCCGCACCCGCCATGACGACCGCCGCCACTACGACGCCAGCACTCTGCATGCTCTCAACTCCGGACAGAGCCACACCTGCTTCAAGGGAGCCCCGAAATGCACACACTGCCCCTTCACCTGCCGGAACTTCAGCTACACCAGCCTCAGAGCCAACGAACCACCCGCCAAGAAAGACCCCAACCACCTCCGATGCATACTACTAAACACCTGCTCCGCACGCAAGCATTCTGTCGAGCTCTGGGACCTTCTCGACACAACATCCCCGGACGTCGCCTTCCTGACATAGACCTGGTTTAACGACTCCTCCGCACCCGACATTGCCATAGCCACCCCAAATGGCTACAAGAGCACCCGCAGAGACCGCACCAACAGAGTCGGAGGAGGAATCGCCATCGTCCACAAGAACAGCATCAGGGTCTCGACTAGCACGGACGACTCGCTCAGCAACGCCGAACACATGCAGACACTAACTCCACCCTCAGAGGCACCCTCGTCTACCGCCCCCCCGGACCCCGCCCCCAGTTCAGCGACTTCATCGCCGAAGTGATCAGCATGCACGCCCTGACCTCCACCGACTACATCCTCCTCGGAGACCTGAACTTTCACCTTGAGAACAACAACGACAACAACTCCACAACCCTAATCGATAACCTCGCCAACCTCGGACTGAAACAACTCATCACAGCGCCACCCACTCCGGCGGCCACACGCTCGACCCCGTATTCTCCTCAAGCCCGCACTTCTCCGTCAGCCACACCACCGAACTCCTCTGGACCGAACACCGCTGCATGTACTTCACCTTCCAGAAACCCACCACACACCATCGCACCCAACAGATCTCCCGGTACTGCTGGAGCAAAATCACCGAAGATCGACTACACGCAAACCTCGCTCTCAGCCCACCCACTGAACCCTCCAACCACGACGACGCTGCCCACAGCCTCAGACGCTGGATCAAGGACTGCGCCAACACCCTCGCCCGCTGAAGAAACCTCCCCACAGAGACACCAGCAAGAAGGCAAGCTGGTTCACCCCAGAACTCCTAGCCTCCAAGATAGCCTGCCGGAAACTAGAGAAGAAATGGCACAGTGAACAAACTCCAGACAGCCACAGAGCACACAAGGACGCCATTCGCAACCACCACCACCTCATCAGGGCGGCCAAGAAGACCTCCTCAAAAGACTGCCTCAACAACAACGCACACAATAGCAAGGAGCTCTTCAACATCATGAAGAAACTGTCCAACCCCAGCTCCAACACCAAAGACATCCCGCCTTCGCAAGCCCTGTGCTACTCCCTCGCCACCTTCTTCCACCACAAGATAGCAAACAACCACGACAGCTTCAACACCCAGACAGCCCCAACAGACAGCAACACAGCAGACCCTCCGCACACCATCGACCACGACCCCCTGTTAGCCTGGGCCAGCATGAGAATCGATGACACCATCAAGACCATGAGCACAATCCACTCCGGCTCTCTGTCAGACCCATTCCCGCACCACCTCTACAACAGAGCAAGCAGCTCCATCGCACCCCACCTGCCCAATGTCATCAATCTCTCCTTCAAGAGCTTGACCTTCCCAGAGATCTGGAAACATGCCGAGATTAACGCCCTACTCAAAAAACCTCAGGCAGACCCAAGAGACCTCAAGAACTACTGGCCCATCTCTCTGCTACCCTTCCCGGCCAAGGTCATCAAGAAAACCGTCAACAGACAGCTAACCCGATACCTCGGAGAAAACAGAATCCTGGACCCTTTCCAATCAGTGTTCAGCAGCAACCACAGCAACCACCACTGCCCTCATCGCCACCACCGACGACATCAGGACCCTGCTGGACAACGGCGAGACCGCAGCACTCATCCTGCTAGACCTCTCTGCTGCCTTCGACACCATCTGCCACCGCACACTACGCACATGCCTCCACGCCACAGGGATCCGAGACAAGGCTCTGGATTGGACCACCTCCTTCCTCTCCGGCAGAACCCTGAGCATCCGCCTCCCCCTCTCGTTCCAAAGCCTCTGAGATCATCTGTGGCATACCCCTAGGGATCCTCCCTCATCCCGACGCTGTTCAACATTTAAATGTCCCCGCTCTCTCACGTAGCCCGACAGCACAACCTCAACATAATCTCCTACGCTGACGACACTCAGCTGATCCTCTTCCTCACCAAGGACCCCATCACCGCCAAAGCCAACCTCCACAAAGGAATGTAGGCCGTCCCCGACTGAATGAAGACCAGCCGTCTGAAGCTGAACTCGGACAAGACGGAGGTCCTCATCCTCGGCTCCAACCCTTCAGCCTGGGACGACTCCTGGTGGCCGACGGCACTGGGGGCAGCCCCGACACCCACCGACCATGCACGCAACCCGGGAATCATCCTCGACTCAACGCTCTCAATGACCAAGCAAGTCAACGCCGTCTCCCCCTCCTGCTTCAACACCCTCTGCATGCTCCGCAAGATCTTTAGATGGATCCCACCAGATACAAGAAAGTCAGTCACCCAGGCCCTCGTCAGCAGCAGACTCGACTATGGAAACGCCCTTTACGCGGGAGCCCTGATCAAGCTCATCAAAAGACTACAACGCATCCAAAACGCCTCAGCACGACTGATCCCCGACGTGCCACTGCCACATCACCCCCCACCTGAGAAACCTGCACTGGCTCCCCGTCAACAAGAGGATATCCTTCAAGCTCCTCACCCACGCACACAAGGCACTCCACAAGACCGGCCCCGCCTATCCCAACAGTTGGCTCTCCTTCTACATCCCCAACTGCCAGCTACGCTCTGCCGACCTCTCACTTGCCACCGTCCTGCGCATCCGAAGAACAACCACCAGTGGGAGATCCTTCTCCCACCTCGCCGCCAAGACACGGAACACCCTCCCACTGAGCCTATGACAGACCCAAGACCTGCTCACCTTCAGGAGGATACTCAAGACCTGGCTGTTCCCTCGGTAGCGCCACCCCCCCCGCCCCCCCGCCCCAGCGCCTTGAGAGCCTCGCAGGTATGTAGTACGCTTTACATATGATTGATTGATTGATTGATTAATATCCTTGCTTTTAAGAATATATTCCTCTAAGACTAATACAATAGTGGAGAAAGTCCAAACCAATATCATCACATGTAGCTGATAGAAATATTTACTCATTAGGTGATCAGGAGTTACACACGGATGTATCTAAAGGGAAATACACTTTGAATTAATATAATAGATTGCTTTACAAATGTATCAACACCATGGATGTGAGTGATTGCTATTTTCGTATGCAATTGCCTTCTTCAGTGGCTGAAGGCATAACTTATCACTGTATAGCTATGATGTATGGTGTTTCCTATAGTCTTTTATTGAGTTTTTTTCTATAGACAGGGTCATTTCCAGTACTGTTATTCAAATTATGATGTAGTCCTCTCAGACGTTCCTATGAACAAAGTTTGAATGAATATGCATATTCCCAAATAAGTGACACTGTTCAAAGATACTTTGTCCATATAAAAACATTAGACACAGTCTATGCCCATAGACATAATTTAACTTGCTTGTTGACTAATGTTGAGAATACATTGTTAGATCTAGTAGAAGATAGGCCCTAAGCAGAGTTAGCTAATGTCACTGGATTAATGAGAATACCCACATTGTCTCAAGAGGAGATGGATCATCAAACAGCACAGCAGGAAGTACAGAAGCATCATCCATATATTAGCAGCATACAGGGAAATAATGTATACAGAATGATAAGAGCAAGTTGGATGCTTTGTTTGTTGGAAAGAGTGAATGTGATGATACATTTGAAACTAGAGACTAATGGAAATTCTATTTAGATGAAGACGATTCTGTGATTCCTGGAGTTTATTTTGTTTGTGGGAAAAATGCTTATTTTAAATTTCCCCAGAAATTGTATGGCACATGTGACCTTAGTAGTCTATCCCAAGATATAGGAAAAGAAAAATAGACCCGAAGGAGGGGCTAGTACTGGAGAAATTGTGGAAGATATTTTTGGAGCAATTATTCAAAATGTATGTATGATACTGAATGACATTAAGATTTGAAAACAGTCTACCGTAGTTGAGAAGCTGTCCACTAATACGGCAGGAGCTTTGTTACATGTAGATACTGAAATGGTTGCTATTAGGTGTATGTTTTTGCCGAATAGAATTGCGTTAGACATTCTTCTCGCAAAAGAGGTCAGAATCTGCCAAATTTTGAAAGTTCAGCAGTACGGTACTTATATTCCTGATAATAGCAAGGATTTACAGAAGTATATCAAGAATATTACAGACTTACACTGCTTTGGCAGTGACAGGTGCATGGAAAGCAATAGGAAATGGACTTAGTGCAGTGGGAAACTGTTTTGGAAACTTGGGAAGTGGAATAGTGGGCTCTATCTTGAAACCCCTTACAGTGATTGATCTTTGAGAAATAGTCGTAGTGGTGTCTTTTAAGGTGTACATAAGGGTGAAGGGAAAGAAGGGAGTTAAACGAAAGAGAACAGATGTGGAATTACAGGACAAACAGAGTGATCATTATGACTATATGAAACGTCTAGAAGAACATAGACAAAAGGCAATTAAGACCATAAGGATAAAGGGCCAGATGTAGGAAGGCTATTACCGGTCGGTAATGGCCGAAATCAGCCGTTACCGACCGGTAATAGGCTTTTTCTATGTAGTTGGCAAATTTACCAATTCGGTAAATAACGAATCAGTATTTACCGATTCAGTATTTACCGAATCATCATTTACCGATTCGGTATTTACCGAATCGGTAAATGACATGTAGGAAGCACTTTAAAGAGTGCTTCTATGCTTTAAGGATTCGTTTTTTACCATCAACTATTAGTTGGTGGTAAATAACGAATACCTCGGTAAATGCAAATCTGTACATTTACACCTGTGCCATGTGACAGACATACATGCCCTTAGGGCATGTATGTGTGCCACATGTGCACACAAGCACTATTCAGGGGTGCAACAGGGTGTCAAAGTGACACCCTGCCACCCTTGACTCTTCCCCTATTTTACCGAATCGGTAATTACCGATCGGTAATTGACATTACCATACCATACCATAGGAATGAATGGCAAAATTACCAATTCGGTAAATACCGAATCTTAACGATTCAGTATTTTTTACCGAATTATTATCTACATAACATTTACCGATTCGAAAATACTGAATCGGTAAAATTCAGTATTTTCAAATTGGTAAATGTCAATTACCTACATCTAGCCCTTAGTTGGTTAACTGATAAGACCTAGATATCAAATGTGATGGCTTAATTGCCCATCAGAATGGGGATTGGAGCAGCTTAATTGTGTCTCCACCCTTACACGTCACCTATTCATGTTGATTTCTCAGTTTGGTACTTATTATATTTTGTGAGGTCTAATATTCCAATAAACAATGACGTTTCAATTGTGTTACTGAAATATTCCATGATAGAACCCTAATAGAAAAATGTAATGTGCCTACTAAGGTTGAAGATTTCTTGTAACATGTAGTTCTCGTTCATATCTATATGAATGTTTTAGGATGTAACACACAGTTATATGTAATCATGATTTTATTCCACATAACCTTAATTATATATACCAATTGTGAATATGTGTTCAGCTATATTCAAATGTCAATTGCACTTTAACTGCTGTGCCAACTTAGCATAATTAGAGGCCTTAAGTTTACAAGTTTACATTTTTAACTTTCATGTCATAATTATTTTTCTTGCATGTTCTTTCCTCTGCAGGTGCAGAGACAAGGGTTCATTAGTTAGTAGAAATGCATTGTTTATTTGTAGTAATAGTAAGTCACAGGAGGAATCATTTGGCAGGAAGAAGTTGGAGATGGGTTCTCATGACGGAGAAACAATGCTCAAGGGTAATCAAATGTACCCAATTGAAGGTATGAGAGAAGAGGTGAATGCTGCCAATTTCGACCAAGGAAGATGGAAATGTACTGATGATGATGACGTTGATTTCCTTGAATAATTTGTGTGTTAATAGGTGTTGTATTGTTAGCTAGAGAGCAGAAACTCTGAGGATTTCACGAGGAGCAGACCTCTTTTGCTATTCCTCTCACTATGTGACTTTATCCTAAACATTCTATAGACATAAGAATCATTACACAAGAGTCCATAATGCTAATACCGGTTCCTTGCTTACCCAAGGCTTATCAGGATTTTCCTATTTTAATATAGAGTAGGATAAGTTAGATTTCTTTAGATCTACTAATGACTAGGCAGGAGGATCAAACCTTGCAGTTTAATCTTCAGATCCTCTTCCTCATTTTTTGTATAGCGGTCACTGAATTTTTGGTATGCTTCTTATGGTTTAGGCTGAATTTTATCATGAGATTCAGATTTATGCTTGTGATACTATACTTTTATAATATGCTTCTGAGACTCATCTATATCAGTTTGTTTCTGAGTTTGTAATAGAACCCTTTTACTCCATTTAGTAGTTCTGACCCTATGGTATGACTACCTTTGCTCAAATGTTATGATAATTGAAAGTGATGCGAACTCCCTCATACCTCTTCATAAACTAATACAAGGTCCACTGACTGATGAGAAGATAAATCAACAGGCTCAGAGGGCCAGATGTAGGAAGGCTATTACCGGTCGGTAATGGCCGAAATCAGCCGTTACCGACCGGTAATAGGCTTTTTCTATGTAGTTGGCAAATTTACCAATTCGGTAAATAACGAATCAGTATTTACCGATTCAGTATTTACCGAATCATCATTTACCGATTCGGTATTTACCGAATCGGTAAATGACATGTAGGAAGCACTTTAAAGAGTGCTTCTATGCTTTAAGGATTCGTTTTTTACCATCAACTATTAGTTGGTGGTAAATAACGAATACCTCGGTAAATGCAAATCTGTACATTTACACCTGTGCCATGTGACAGACATACATGCCCTTAGGGCATGTATGTGTGCCACATGTGCACACAAGCACTATTCAGGGGTGCAACAGGGTGTCAAAGTGACACCCTGCCACCCTTGACTCTTCCCCTATTTTACCGAATCGGTAATTACCGATCGGTAATTGACATTACCATACCATACCATAGGAATGAATGGCAAAATTACCAATTCGGTAAATACCGAATCTTAACGATTCAGTATTTTTTACCGAATTATTATCTACTTAACATTTACCGATTCGAAAATACTGAATCTGTAAAATTCAGTATTTTCAAATTGGTAAATGTCAATTACCTACATCTAGCCCTTAGTTGGTTAACTGATAAGACCTAGATATCAAATGTGATGGCTTAATTCACCATCAGAATGGGGATTGGAGCAGCTTAATTGTGTCTCCACCCTTACACGTCACCTATTCATGTTGATTTCTCAGTTTGGTACTTATTATATTTTGTGAGGTCTAATATTCCAATAAACAATGACGTTTCAATTGTGTTACTGAAATATTCCATGATAGAACCCTAATAGAAAAATGTAATGTGCCTACTAAGGTTGAAGATTTCTTGTAACATGTAGTTCTCGTTCATATCTATATGAATGTTTTAGGATGTAACACACAGTTATATGTAATCATGATTTTATTCCACATAACTTAATTATATATACCAATTGTGAATATGTGTTCAGCTATATTCAAATGTCAATTGCACTTTAACTGCTGTGCCAACTTAGCATAATTAGAGGCCTTAAGTTTACAAGTTTACATTTTTAACTTTCATGTCATAATTATTTTTCTTGCATGTTCTTTCCTCTGCAGGTGCAGAGACAAGGGTTCATTAGTTAGTAGAAATGCATTGTTTATTTGTAGTAATAGTAAGTTACAGGAGGAATCATTTGTCAGGAAGAAGTTGGAGATGGGTTCTCATGACGGAGAAACAATGCTCAAGGGTAATCAAATGTACCCAATTGAAGGTATGAGAGAAGAGGTGAATGCTGCCAATTTCGACCAAGGAAGATGGAAATGTACTGATGATGATGACGTTGATTTCCTTGAATAATTTGTGTGTTAATAGGTGTTGTATTGTTAGCTAGAGAGCAGAAACTCTGAGGATTTCACGAGGAGCAGACCTCTTTTGCTATTCCTCTCACTATGTGACTTTATCCTAAACATTCTATAGACATAAGAATCATTACACAAGAGTCCATAATGCTAATACCGGTTCCTTGCTTACCCAAGGCTTATCAGGATTTTCCTATTTTAATATAGAGTAGGATAAGTTAGATTTCTTTAGATCTACTAATGACTAGGCAGGAGGATCAAACCTTGCAGTTTAATCTTCAGATCCTCTTCCTCATTTTTTGTATAGCGGTCACTGAATTTTTGGTATGCTTCTTATGGTTTAGGCTGAATTTTATCATGAGATTCAGATTTATGCTTGTGATACTATACTTTTATAATATGCTTCTGAGACTCATCTATATCAGTTTGTTTCTGAGTTTGTAATAGAACCCTTTTACTCCATTTAGTAGTTCTGACCCTATGGTATGACTACCTTTGCTCAAATGTTATGATAATTGAAAGTGATGCGAACTCCCTCATACCTCTTCATAAACTAATACAAGGTCCACTGACTGAAGAGAAGATAAATCAACAGGCTCAGAGCTTTCTAGATGGCATTTGCACAGGCACAGAGCTATGCTTCCACCCATCCTGAATACATATATTCAACCTCAAGAATGTATGAATAATTTGCACATTTAGTCATTTGAATATAGTCTTTCTGGACGCACATGGAGGAGCTGCAAGAGAGAGTGTGAGCAGTGTGGGTGGCCTTGACTCCCTTTCCGACACTGTATGACAGGCACATGGCACAGGACTTGCAATAATTCCACAGAAAGTAGAAAGGTGCATACCCATCGTTTGCTGTGATATGTATCATGCCATCCCTACCAACGTGATCTGCTTGGCGAATGAACCTGGCAATGTTGGGGCGTAGAACTTTCATTGCAACCACATGCCCAATGCTGTCCCTGCACTCCACCTCAGGGTCTCTCACACTACTCTTTCATCGAAAACTTGATCCAGTAAATGAGTCAATTAAAAGTAGTGGGTATTGGAAATAGATCTGTTCTTATAACATATAAAGCAATATCTGCATTTTTAGACAATGTGGCACTCTTAGTGGCTGAATAAGCTAGTGCAGTGATACTCAAAGTACGGCCAAGGCGCCGCATGCGGCCCTCCTGACCTTTCCATTCAGCCCCCTGAGCAGCAGCTGCACTGGGCTGCTGTTTACTCGACTCAGCGCTAACATTAAAATTATACATATATATACAGCAAGCACTTATTTAAAGGTTAATTGCAGTTAGGGAAAGGAAGTAACTAAGCCCTTAATTTTAGGAACATCTTCATTTTTAAAGACAGTAAACATGTAAAAACGCAATAGTCTTTTCAAAATTCAAAAAGTGTATTTCATTGACCTGTACAACCATTTCACCTTAGTAAATCAAATTCTAGTAGTGCATTCAGCAGTATTTTTTTAAAGTGATGGTTTTCAAACATGAATTTAGAAAAGTTCATGCTATACACCCCCCTGCCCCAGACAACAATCATTTTGTACAGCACGCATCCTGAAGTCATATATTTTGAGGTCCTTTCATATGTGATAATGAAGAAAAAGGAGGGAAATTGAAATAAAACAATTGCCCAGGGTCACAGAATTTGGTCAAGAGGAGAAGCCGGTACTCATCCCAAGTTTTCTGGTTTCACACTGCGCAATTGATTTCAGACAGTAGATATAAATGCTTCCCTTCCCCTACACCCACTTTACAACCCCTCCCCTGCTGGCATCAGTGCAGCATCAGTGCTCCCCTCAGTCACACTAAAGACCAAACTTGGTGGCCCCCGGGAAAATGTTAGTGAGTACCCAAGAGCTAGTGCAATGCACCTGGAAACATCATTGTTAGATTTGGGGGTTTCTAGTTGGCATAGGTCGGTACCCGTGACAAATAGGCACCCTTGCGTCTAGTCAGGGTAAGGGGCTACAATCCTAAAATAACCCATGCTCACCCCCTTGGTAGCTTAGCACGAGCAGGCAGGCTTATCTCAGATGCAGTGTGTAAAGCATTTGTGAACACATACAGTAATACAGTGACAACACTACAGATGGACACCACACAGGTCGTATTAAAAAATAAGTATTTTTATATAGACTCAACACAAGACCAATCAACAAAAATCCACAATACTGAACTCAAAAATAGACTTTAAAATGTTATAAAATAGCTCAGTTCTCTCAAATTGTAAATACGACACGTTACTCTCAATGTACCTTGAATCCGTAATTCAAAGAAAACAAAAGGGTCGCAGGGAAGGTGATGCATCGTTCCTTACACGCAGTGGAGTGGATGCGTTCGTTCCTTTCGGCTGTGCAGGGGGGCAATTAATGCTCATTTTCTTACTGTGTGGGGAGTTGATGCGTCGGTTTCTTACTGCTCTCCACTATGATGCGACAAGATGGCACCTTGAATGCGATGCAACAACGTTGATGTGATGCGTGCATGCCCGACGGCCGTGCGGCGACTCAATGATCTTTGGAGCCATGACAGGCCCTGCGACGCGCTTCTCCAGGGATGCGACGGTGACCTCTGTGGCGGCATCCCGTTTCTTCGACGATGCGCCGCGCTTCGGTGATGTGATGATGACAGCGGCGGCTCACTTCCTCAGCGATGCAACAACAGCTGCTGTGGCGGCGACAAGCTCCTCGCCATTGCATCGCGCTTCCAGCTCCCAGTGACACGCAGTCTCTCAGAATGCCCAGCACAACAGCAGGCACTTCAATTCCCAGCAAGAGAATTCAGGGTGGAGCTGGTTGGTGAAGTCTTGTATCCCTGAGACTTCAGGCAGGAGGCAAGCTCTAGTTCAAGCCCTTGGAGATTCTTCTTCATGTTGATAGAAAGCACACTCAGTCCTTTTCTCCTCTCATTGGCAATGAAGCAATCACTGTAGGCCAACCCCCAAACACACAGCACAGGGGTAGTCTCCTCCTCCAGCTTCCTGTTTCTTCTCCTCAGCAAAGGTTCATCTTGATTCCC
The DNA here is from genome assembly GCF_964263255.1 of Lissotriton vulgaris. Taxonomy (NCBI): domain Eukaryota; kingdom Metazoa; phylum Chordata; class Amphibia; order Caudata; family Salamandridae; genus Lissotriton; species Lissotriton vulgaris. Next base: position 797,456 of record NW_028255065.1, on the reverse strand, counting down.
AGAAGTGATCTAAAGTTCTTGGGTCTGGGTCCCAATATTTATACTACTTTTCTCTTTGTTCTTTGAAGGTAGAGAGGCCTTTGCCTAGTCCAAACCAGTTCTGGTCAGTCTTGGAGCACTTTGTTTACAGGACTCCTTCTCTTCCTTTGACAGAGCAGGCCAGGGACATCAGTCACACCACAGGTGGTGGAGCCAGCAATGTGGAAGAAAGGCACAGCCCTATTCAGGTCCCAGGTGCAACTCCTCCCTCGTATCTGCATGCAGATCTCTCTATTCAGCTCTGTCCTGACTCACCCTGTCTCCTGGAATCCCCAGCCTTTGTCACTCAAACTCCAGACAAGGAATACACAATCTAGCAGAGGCAGCCTTGGATAGTTAAGCAAGAAAATACCTACTTTCTAAAAGTGGTATTTTCAAACACAAAATGTTAAAACCAACTTTACTAAAATATGTATTTTATCATTCTGAGTTCAGGCATATTAAACTCGAATTTCTACCTGGTTCCCTGAGTCAGTTAGGGTAAGATGTAATAATCAAACTACCCATTCTGGCCTATGGGGAACAGGTAGCCTTGCAATAGTGAAAAACGAAAATGGCAGTAATTCCCTATTAGGATATGCCACACACCTCAGGGAATGTCCTACCTTTTACCTACAATGTACCCTGCCCTTGGGCCACCATAGGGGTGACTAATATGTATAAAAGGGAAGGTTTAGGGACTGGTAAGTGGGCGCACTTGCCCAGTCAACATGGCAGTACTAGACTGCACACAGGCTCTTCAATGGCAGGCTTGAGACACACTTTACAAGCTGCTCTGGTGGGTGGCACAATCAGTGCTGCAAGCCCACCAGCAGCATTGGATTTACAAGCCCTGGGCACAAGCGGTGCACTGTACTAGGGTCTGAAAAGTAAACCAAACAAGCCAATCATGGAGTGACTAATCCATACATCAATTAACCATAGGGAGCACTTGCACTGTGGCACTGAACAGCAGTGGCACAGTGCCCAAAAGCATCTAAAACCATCAAAAACATAAGAGGAAACAGCAAAAAATGTAAGGGAGACCCACGCCAATGGTGCAAGTTCTAACAATCATCATGAAGGTGCACTTCACTGCGAGTCTCTTCACTGTTATCTGCAAGGCATTTAAGCATTTTTTTAAACATATTGACCATTCTTAATGTTGTAATCTTCCTTCCTGGTTACATATTCAGGTGGCACATTCCTTTCCCCCCTTTCCACCCTTCCCCTGTTGGTAGGTCCCACCAGAGCTTTCCTTAGAATGTTGGCATCTCTCTGGAGTTTTGGAGAGTGGGTGACAGAATAAAGACAGTTCTTACCTTCTCCTGCCTCAAGACAATTTTTACAACACTGGCGACGAAACCGGCGCAGGGGGCCGTACTGTCACCTCCCCTTTCAGTACTCTCTCCATCTACTGCAGTTCAAGGTTGTATTGGATGTGCTTTGGGTGAAGATTTCCCTCATGGTGATTGGTGAGTTGCAGCTGCCCAGTCCTTGGTGCCCGGTACTTTGGTGATGGATATGCTGTAAGACTGCCTCACATGTGGTTTTCAGTGGAGAACTCAGTGTGTCTGAGATCTGGAGGCGTGAGTACGGCTGTTGCTGGTGAATCAACCCCAATAATCGTCATCTTCGGTGTGTGCAGCTGGTGCGACATTCCTTTAGTCTGACTCTGAGTTCTGGGTTTTGTTTTGACACACCGTCAAAACAATTAGAAGACTCTGTGTTTTATCACCGGCTGTCCTTTGTTTTGAAGTAATTGCCGGGGAGTTACTGTGTGAATTGTGCCCTGTTGCCAGTTCATGAGGAAATATCGGTCCTATTACAGTGCATGAAGCGTTCACGGTGACATTTACATGCCGGCTGGTTCAGGTCCTGTCAGCTGCTTCATGTTGTTGTACAGCGGGCAGCGGTGCAGCCCCATTTCATTCCCTGATTCGTTTTTGGGTGCCTGGCGGAGCTGAGGGAAATATTTTCCTCCTAGAGGATTTTGCACAGCCCCTCCATGCTTGCCGATTTCCCCATTGATATACTGGTGGGGAAGGCGGGGCTTTGTCTTCTTGAGAGGTTCCGGCGCACTGGTGCTACCCCGGTTGTTTCCTGTCAAAATGCAGCCCGCAGCGGGCATTTCCCCCGCTACTGTTGCACCAGCAATCTCTTCAGCCGATTGCCCTCCTCAAGCCGTCATTAGAGTATCCAGCCGTCAGGAGTGTGTGCCTCGCTCTTCAACAGGATTTCAAGGACCTTCCTCAAGCACACCCGGCGCTCCAGCTCCTCATCGCCGCTTTTTCATAGATGTTCTTCGATCAGCTGTGGAGCAGAGCTGTCAAACCATTCAAGACAGTATCCTCACTAGGTCACAAGTAAGACATTGGTTATTTTGGTTATTTTGTCCCGACGTCCTGAAGCACTGTTTTCTATATCTCACCCACTGGCACATTTTCTTTTTTTTGGGGGGAGATACCCCACGGGCTCACGAAAATGTTATCTATTAAGGAGTTGCCATGCTATTATTTTTGCTGTGTGTGTCTCAACAGTGATACGCACACCTTCTTCTATTTTTAATGTAATAGCCTAATTAAGATACAGTCTCCCTCCATTGTACTGCTGCCCTCGCCAGTGGGTCACTGCATCCTTCACGGTGATTCAAACACCATTAACTCTTGTATCTTTTTACAACTGTGGTATCCGCATTTTTATACTTATCTTATCCATAGGACATGTAGACATTCAATTTAAAGTCATTTTACCTGTGTTATACTTACAGAGCTGCTCCTGCATCCTGGGTTTTTGCCTATTTTTACTCTCCTGTGTTTTATTTCTCCAGTTAGTTTGGATACCATGCTCCGATTGTTTTTACGCCAAATGTGGGGTGTTTTGATCTTCTGGGTATTGCATTGTTCACAATTGCAGTGATATAGTACAGTCTGGATAATCTAATTGAGTTAATATTTACATGGTAACCCCAGTACTTTACATAGATTCAGTTTTGTGATGTTAGTACGTAAATAGAGTCTCTATTGATTTCACAGTCTTGGACCTTTCCCGCAGCAAAGTGAGAATATTCTTATATTTTAACCTGTATGATGTATTGGACTCGGTAGGATTTCCAACTTTGTATGCCACTGTACCTCTAAATTAATCTACATTGTGAGCACTTACATTGTACCTCCGCTTCTTCATAAGATTTTGGGAACCCTTTTCCCGTATTCTTCTCCATGGCTGCTTCGTCCTTGAGTCAACCACCCTCTTTTTTAAATGATATTGCGGATCCTGAAATCCATTGGAAGGATTTGATTCACCTGTTCGATTCCTACCTTATTGCTATTGGGGGTGAAAAGTTCTCTGCTGTTCGAAAACAACATGTCCTGTTGCACAACCTTGGAGTCCAAGGTAGAAAGATATACGATACCCTACCTGATCCCGAGCTAGAAGATGATGAGGTTGATTTGGATGTTTTCAAAATCACTCTTATGAAGTTGGAAAGTCACTTTGGAGACAAAGTAAATGTCGTCCTAGAAAGGCATAAATTCTTTACTCGAGTGCAGGGTAAACAAGAGTCGGTTAGCAGTTACATTGCGGCTCTCAGAGGTCTAACTCAATTATGTGATTTTGGGGAACTGAGCGACTCTCTTATCAGGGATCAGTTAGTAAGGTGTACCCACAATCCCCGCATTAGAGAGAAACTCCTATCCAAAAACCCATCCTTGAGAGAAGCTATTAGCATGGCACAGTCTAATGAACACACTGCTAAGTGCATTTTAGAAATGAACCCACCCGAAGAACCGGTATGTAGTGTAGTTAATGCTAAAGGGTATCAGGATGACAACAATAAAAGTGAGATTTTGAAAGTCAAAGCGAGAGAAGTCAAGACAGAAAAACCTATGAGTGTTACCGAAGTGTTAAAGTGTTTTAGATGTGGCAGCAGTAACCACCTTGCGACCAATGTTCATTGCACTGCCCGCAATGCAACATGTATGAAATGCAACCGGAACGGACACTTTGCAAGAGTGTGCAGAGAGGGGGAGAATAACCAGGTAAAACTTGTTAGAAACGGAGAGGAACACTCTCCTTGGTATGTATTTCAAGTGAAAAATTTAGATGTGAAGACTTCTAAGAATGATACTTGGCAACATCTGTATCCTGAATGTACCATTTCCTTGAACAAAAAACCTTTGGTAGTTTATGCAGATTCTTGTTCTCCATTTACGATGATTAATCAACATGAGATGGATGATCTGTTTAGTATTTCAAGTCTTAAAGTGTTAAAATCTGATGTATCGCCTACTAGTTATGCTGGGGAACCCATACAACTGGTGGGCATGGTAGAAATGGATATAGAATTCAGAGGAAGGTCCACCAGTGGCTTGGTTTACATTGTAAAAGAGGGGTCAAACCTATTAGGCTGACATCATTTAAAAGAGCTTGGAATAATGTTTGACCCTAATAATGTAGATCAGGTGTGTCTCTGTAGTGGAAATTAGTTCTCTCATCTGCCTTACCATTTTGTAGGGTAGGTTTGCAATGATGTGGAATGTAAAGGATATGCCTTCTAGAACATGCTCAGGTCAACTTGTTTAGGAAGCTATTTGAGATGAAATTGTACTTTGGTGACCTATGAACTATTGCTATCCTTATTATTCTTTGGTTGCTTTTTACGTCACTGTATTTTCTAGTGGTGGACGCCCTGTTTTCCCCTTCCCTTTCTTCTATCTCTGTTTTGCAGGTTCTCCATTTTGGTATGCTGTCCTACGACGACTCTCCTGACATCTGTTTTTGTCATAACATTGTGAAGGGAGATGTGCTGTAATCTTCCTTCCTGGTTACATATTGAGGTGGCACATTCCTTCCCCCCTTCCACCCTTCCCCTGTTGGTAGGTCCCAGCAGAGCTTGCCTTAGAATGTTGGCATGTCTCTGGAGTTTTGGAGAGTGGGTGACAGAATTAAGACAGTTCTTACCTTCTTCTGCCTCAAGAGTCATTTTTACAACACTTAATGGGTGTTCCACCTGGGGGTCAAGAAATCGCTTTCTTTTTGTTGAGGAGTTTCCCGACCCAACATGCAACATCTATTGAAAATAAAAACAACACTTTTGGAAGTCCAAAGTTCAACTAGCTTTTAATGCAAAATAGCAAGCTGCATTACAAAAAAATCAGATAAAATTGTAATTTCAACTGACCAGGACAGAATAAAACTAAAATACAGATAGCATTAGACCAGAATATGCATGGCTTTTCTCAAAACATGTCATTTGAGCTTCACCGCACGGCAGAAACATATTACTTTCAGCAGAAACTTATCTGATGACTGGCTGGCAGGTACTTCTCACCACAGAGTTCAAAACGTCCTTGAGAAGAAGCTGTCATTCATAAATACAATATTAGGCTCGTTTTTCTCCCATAATCCCACTTCCACTTGCCAGGTTGAAAAGCAAGGTTGCACTTCTTGGAAATCTGCAAATATACAAACTTGAAGAACAAGATTTCCAGGCCTACTTCAACCATGGCAAACATATTCAAAGCTACTGGAAGCTCAAAACCACTGCAAACCAACATCCATATTTGATTATAAAACATTGGCATTTTGACGATCATGAGTGTGAACAACAAATACTGTAATATGTGTACATAAGTATGATGCAAACAAGATTTAGGTTTTCACAGGAGTGATAGGGAAGAGTATGGGAAAGTGAAGAGATACAGGGGATAGAGTAAATAGGAGAATAAATATTAATAAGCAAAGGGAGAGAAGAGTTAAAGGGAACGTTCAAAGATGCAAGAAGAGTGGAGTGGAGTGAAATGCGAAAGGTAGTTTTATACAGAGGAAAAAGAAGAGCAGGAGGGCTGGAAATATTCAAGGAATGATGTGGGGCTAAGGGGGAGGGAATAGATACAAATGAACATCAGAAAAGCCATCATTAGTGCATTAGAGGCCAATTTCCCCCCAATTTAGTTTTTTAGTACCTAACCCGTGGGACCCTTTTCTTTACTTGCATTAGGACCCATGGCAGGCTTGCTACGCCACTGTAGTGGGCAAGCACAGCATGCATTTGTCCATCTATGTGTGTCCTTTTGCACGCTGAGAAAGCTTTCAACGAGGCCAGGTGGGAGTATTGGTGTGTGAGGTTTTATGTTGCCTCTTTTCAACAAAACAGAACCTTTGAATAATATATTGTACAAGTGCTTTAGAACACTTTGACCTCCGTGTCCACAATTGTGTCAGGTCGAAGCCATTCTCTGTTAATGAGAGAAAAACACCGATTCAGCCATTACCCCCGCTATGTGTATTCAGGTAGGCAGTATTTGCGAGTGAGTTACTGCATTTGGTTCAGTTTTGCAGCAACGCACTATATTTAGCAGTTCTTTCGTTTTTCCAGCAACTGTATTAATAGGTTCTTAGGTTTGCACTTACAAAGAAACATTTATCTTTTTTCTCTGAAATAGAATGCTGTCTTTTTTCAGAACCAACTAACATGCAATTGTTCTTGCACAGCCCTGCTTGAAAACGTTCATCAGCTTTAATACTCAAGTGATCGTTTCTTGAATTTTTACCATTAGAAATGGCATGGCAAACACTTCATTATGATGCAATTATCGAATGATAAGGGGCTGCATTATAGAGCCCCTTTATAAAGGGCTGCATTATCGACCCCCATTATGGTGCTATTTTAGGAATGCACTAAATGTAACTTCTTAATGTCTCGCTGTGCTGCTGATACTGACCATTCCCAGGGGTATTCTCTGGGATTCATGGCTAATATAATTTGTTTTCACATTTCCAGTTTTTCACTAACCTGCCTCTCGTAATTATCTTACTGGTAGACGATTTATACTGCAAAAGTGTTATTGTTGCTTAATGCCACATTTATCTTTGCAGTGGGAACACCATTTAATTTATTTAATTTATTTTCTGTTTAACATACTTACAGCCAGATTCATCATTGAAAAATTGGCTCGCAAAGGGCCAGATTCTGAGAATGTGGCCCTTTGAGAGCGCAATTTTTGCATTTGGGATTCATCATCCCAAATGCAAAAATCGCAAAATGCGAAATCTCTAAATTGCGAGGAATTGCATTTAAGGAATCTATATTTGAGATTCCTTAAATGCAATTCATGAACCATTTTTTAATTGCGAAATCGCTATTTTTGGCCGCTATTTACCACGAAGTCTGACTTCGTGGTAAATAGCGAAAACTTTGAAAAATGCTCTCTAGTGCATTTTTCTAAGTTGTATGTTACACACACACATGTCCTTTGGACATGTGTGTGCGCAACATCAGTCTACATTTACATTTCAGGGGTGCTACAGGGTGTCCTTTGGACACCCTTGGCACCTTTGAAATCGCATCCTTATTTGCGATTAGCAAACTGCTAATCACAAATAAGGAACGACTCCCCATGCATTCCTATGGGCCTAGAGGCCCATAGGAATGCATGTGGAGTCATTCCTTATTTGCGATTAGCAATTTGCTAATCGCAAATAAGGAAGCTGTAGGAATCGCAAATAATATTGCGATTTCTACATGAATCCCGTTTTGCGAGTCATTAATAGCGATTCCTTAATAATCGCTATTAAGGACTCGCAAATCGGGACATTGAGGAATCTGGCTGATAGACAATTCCGCGTCTTACTTAGTGCCCTTAAAACATTTTCGGCCTCCAGTGGCCCTTACAGACTTAAGCACTTGTGGATCATTTGAGACTTAAGATGTGTCTTCTTCATTGGCAGTAGTGGTCACGCTGCCGCCGTGCATCTCCTGATTTATTAGGGGGGGGGGGGTTAAATAACAAAACAAAAAAGAGTACTTACCTGCCGCTGCCAGCAGCCGCCTCAGTGTTCTGTTCCTGTCCTGACTCCCGATTCCTGGTAGTTCATGGGCTTGTGCACTTTGCAGAGGCTGCCAGACGTCATTCAAGATACTGCTCTCATGCTGGTAATACCATTTACCAGCATGAGAGCAGCACAGTGATTGGCCTGAGCGGGCTTGATTGATGCCCACTTAGGTACTAGGAGCATGTGCCTGTTCTCTACCCAGCTGTGCAACACAGCTCCAGTTGCAGAAATATAAGTGCGCGTGTTGATTTGGCTGTCTTAAGTCTGCCGGCCAAACCGACATGCACACTTATAGTGTGCACTACTCCTATTTCCTGATTCTGTCATCAGGGTGGCCCCGCCACACCCTAGATTTTGCGGCTCTGGCTCCGTAAGAAAAATAAAATGATAATAAAATTGTTCTATTTTCATTTTCTTTTTCAAGTTTGCTTCTGCTCGGGGTGAGGCTCCTACGCCATAACAGATGAGACGCTGCTGCTCAGTGCTGGATATTGAAAACATTTTCTCCAGGATCCCACAAATTGGGAGTGATGGAGTGGCATCAGAAAAGTGGCAGAGGCACAAAGGCTAAAACCATGAGTAAAATCTGACAGACACTTTATACATTTAGCTTCAAAACAAAAGAAATTGACAAATAGGACCAATGTGACAGTAAAGCTGATCTGGCATACTTAACTGTCTCAACTAGGCTGCATTTCAAAATTAAGGAATCCCATGTCAGATTAGGAAAATAGAGTATGTTTTAATAAATAAAACAAGACAAAACTCCAAATCATTAGAACTGGAGATATGCAGGTTTAAATCTTTTACTGAAATTAGCTCCAAAAAGCACAATGCGCCAACTTTGGATATCTGGACATGCCAGACTGGGATAAAGTTGCACGTTCAGGCAGACTGCGAAAGATCGTGGGCCAGCTACATGGACCCAGAGAGAGCCCACCGAGTATATTAAATCCTGCCTGCGGAGCTTTGCGCGGTGCCACACCAGGGATCAGTAGCATAGCTGTGGCGACTTGTCAGTTCGGAGGTGCTGCAAGGCTGCGATGCAAGGTCCTGCATTGTCGTCGAGGATCCAGTCAATGACGGATTTGTGATGCAAGTGATGGAGCAAGGATTCAAAAACACGAAACTTGCTCGGAGCAATCCCTCATTTACAAGTACTTATCAGTAGAAATAGTAAAGAAGATGAAATAAATATGCGCACAACATTTACATATGGGGAAGAGAGCTTTATGCATGCTTAATTAATGAAAATAAAATGTAACACGACTAAAACCCGCTTTAAACACGATGAACCCATTTTTGAGAGGGAAAACTCTCACGCATGCGCAAGAATTACTAACATTAGGTCTTGAGGCACCGCATGCCTGGCATATGCTGCCCTATTATAAAGAGAGCTGTTACTGCTAATGCTTTTGCTTAAAGAAGTTATAATAACATGGGATACAGTAGAAGTGGGTGGTGAACGGTGCAAATCACATATTTGAGAAGTTAACATCTTTTTATGATTCCTTTATTAATAGTGTACGTTTGGGCCTGTTATCAAATGCAAGGAAAAAAGATGGCTGCGAAAATGGAGGCAATCTAAGCATGCACAGTAGAATCATGATGTGACCCACTGACCATGTCGCCGACAGGCTGCCAAGAGCCAAGGACGAAAGACGTGTGAAGCCTCTTCTCGACTGTGGAGCTGTATTCATAATGTTATTTGAGTTGCAACATTAGATATATGGTAAAGGAAATGAGACAGAATAATGAATGAGCTAAAGGGTATGGGTTTGTAAGACAAAAGAGTTTGTTAAGAAATTAAATATGAAAGCATGAGGTGAATGACAACTCCCCTGCCCCTGGCCAATCAAGTTCGTACTTCATCAATATTTGCAACTTTGAGGGTGGGACATGCAGAAATAAAGACCATAACTAGTGTCACCTAAAGTGTTAGTTGTCAACATTACTGCAAGAGAGAGAGAGACAGAGAGAGAGAGGCAAGAGCTGCTGCTGATGAGGAAAAGAGAGAGCAAACTGGGAAGATTTACCTTTGAAAGACAACCTGATTAGATTGAAGATTCCGGAAGAATAGCGAGGAGGGTGAGAGTGTAAGTGAGGGATGCGCCCTGGAGCGTCGGGTCTGTAGAGAAGTCTAGTAAGTATTGCCCTGTCCTGATCCTGTCCTATAGCCTTGGTCACCTGATTCTTCATCAAGGGACCTCCACCAGCTCTTAGGCCAGAGAGTTGGATTTCAGTTATCACTTTTGGGTAACTACTATTCTGTCTCAAATTCGCATATCTTTTGCAAATGTATGATTTATTATGCCTTTTTTCTCTACATCTATTCACTCTTAATGCATTGATTTGTTCAATGTGTCCTTGATTTTGATTATATTTGCTAACTGAATTTTTTCTCCCATGAAACTTGATGGAGTTTGCACTGTGAATTTGTACCGATGAGCGTTCATTTATGACTGAAATTTAGATAAAATTCATTGAATCTTTACCAGTCTGTGGTTATTTCACTGAGATCTGTAAATTAGTTAGTTAATTGTTAATATCACCATCAACTATTCAACTAATGGTCCATCATCCAGAGTAAGTGTGCTGATGCGTGAAGATTAGTTAGACATTAAAGGTTCTCAAATGATATTGAGTTTAATCCTGATTAGTTGACTCACTGTAAAGTGAAATTACAAAAACTTGGTTTCCCCAGCGGGAAACAGCCGGGGAATTTGAATGTGTATATGGGCCACTTTGAAATTTCTCTGTTTATTTGTGAAGTGTTCTTTCCTGGCCAGTTTTTCTGGTAGCAGAGTTATGGTTATTAATAATTATTGAAAATTGATTATTAATTATTAACTATATGTCTAACACAAAGAGTTAGTGTTGCATTCTATGTTGTCTGGAAGTACAGGTACAGAGATACCTGGGAATCCCGGGAACAGAATTTAGAAGAGTGTGGTAAGGAAATCACACTGCAGAAGGTTACTTGTCTTTTGTCATAATATCTAAGAGCCACGCAGGCCTGTAGGTGTTATACAAGGGACTATATCGTGTAAGAGTAGAGTGTGAATGACACCAAAAGGCCCGCTTATGAAACTTTGGCCATTCCAAAGGGAGTAGTATCCCTAGAGGAGTAACAGGTCCTCCCAAGCTTAAGTGAAGGGTAAATAGTGGTGTTTACTCTTAGTGAAAGGAAGTATTTTCTATTTGAAGTGAGTGAAGAAACTATCTTTTGTTTAGTGGAACAGACAGAGTAGCGCTGTTTTTATGTTGTTACTAACAGAAATTTGTAAAGAAAAGTTAGAAAATACATTATCGAATGACCTTGTGAAGGGAGGGTCAGTAGCAGGAGTCATACTGACGTCACAAAGAGCCGCGCTGGTATGGGTTGAAACAGGGGGCGTGTAAAAAGTGCAGATTGTAAAGGGAGGGTAAGTAGTAGGTGTGATACACACATCACAAAGAGCCGTGATGGCATTGGTCAGGCAAGTGGGTGTGTTGTAAGCCTTGATTGGTCAGTAGACAAGAACCGTGCTGGTATTGGCTGTGGAAAAGAATATGTAAGAAACCTAATTGGAGTGTTGGTGTGAGTCGCGCTGGTATAGGACGAGTATCCACCAACAGGATACGTGAAATTACAGGATAGTTTATGGATTTTACCGACTGAATTAGATAGTTACAAGAATCAGAAGAATGAAGCTGATTAATAAGATCAAGAATTTCTTTAAGAAGGACAAGCGTATAGTAACTAGGGAGTGAATTCTTATGCCACCTCAGAATACGCCTGTTTCCTATATGATGATGGAAAGTGGATATCATACATGTGTGTGGTTGGAAAATTGGGTGGAATATACGAAAGGTGATTGTATTCTAGCTTTTCCAGAACATGGTACATGAGGATTCTTCAGAATTTGAGAAGTAGGATGAATTCATTAGAATCAAATCCTAAGTTAACACAGTATGAGGCTTTGGAGGAATGGGAAGTTGGGGCATACAGAAGAGGCATAAGAATTAAATGAGGATTTATACCCAGATACCCATTTGACACTCGAGGACATCAAATGAAAAGATGGAAAAGGGGTGTAGCAACAGAGGGTTTATATCCAGTATTGATGGCTGAAGGTCAAGAAGGGAGAAAATGTAAAGAAAAAAATAAAAAGAAAGGTGTGACAGGAATAGGATGTGAGGAATCTGATGATGAGTTGTTGGAAGATATTCGAGTTAACAGACCTCCGCCTTATCAAGAAAGTGATGGAGCTACAACTCCGAGTGCCCATATGACGGGAACTCCAATGGTTCCACGGGTTTATTTATTTACAAAGATTTATATAGCGCAAACAAGATCACAAAGGGTGTCAGAGTGCCTTACCATATGATGGGAGGAATAACATTAATGCAATAACAACATCTGAGCTAGGTTGCATATCCCTCCTAGGGTAAGAATTTGTTCATAAGGCCTTCGTTGAAGAGATTCTGCATTCTTCCTGTGGAAGAGAATTCCAAATCTCTGGTGCAGCGCCGGAGAAGGCTCGGTGACAAGTTCTTTTTTTGTTAAGGATGAGTGGTTTCAGGAGCAAGGCAGTGGCACTTCTTGAGGCTCTAAAACCACAGGATAGTTCAAGTTTTTGCGCATGGTACCTGGGAGTATTGAAGTAAAAGGCTTTGTGAGCCAGAACGGCAATCTTCAACTGAATTTGAGCTTCGTAGGGTAGCCAATTGAGAGATTTTAGGACTGGGGATATATGTTCATAACGTTTGGTTCCTGTGACCAGTTTAGCTGTAGTGTTCAGAGTTTACCTTAGTGGAGCCAGGGCATACTTGGGAAGGCCACAGAGGGTAGCACTGCTGTAGTCAAGCTTTGGCAAGACATGCGCATGGACCACCTGCTTGTAATCATTTAGTGGAAGGAAAGGTTTGATATTTCTGAGTGGCCTCAACAAATGGTTTGCTCCCTTACATACATTGCTGATAAGATTTTACATATTCAGGTGCTTGTCCATGGTGACTCCGAGAGATTTGGCTGAGTCCATGATGAGGGGAGTGCAATTGAAAGCAGTGAGGTGACTCAGCCAAAGGTCTATCTTGGGGATGTGGTACAGAGGGGAAATGGGAAGGAATTCTGTCTTGGAAGTGTTAAGCAGGAGATGGTTCTCCGTTAACCAGTTTTGAGTAGACATTAGAGTAGTGTTGAGGGAGATGATGTTTTTCAAGGATGAGATTTTCAAATAGAGTTTTGTGTCGTCCGCATACATGTGGAAGAGAATGTTCATGGAGTTTAATAAGTTAGTGGGAGGTTCCAGGAAAAGGTTGAAGAGGATGGGAGATAGGGCGAACCCTTGAGGGACCCCATGACTACAGGAGAGGGCTGGGTGAGAGAGTGGTTTGCCTTATATCTTTGTGATCTGTGATGTAGGAAATTCTGTTTTGCAGGATGGATAGGAGGTTGTCATGATTAACTCCGTCCCCACTTTTCACACCACAAATAACTGGTTTTATTAGCGCCAAGACGCCTTAGGGTATATGCTGCGCTTTACAAATATCAAAAATAAATAAATAAATAAATAAACTGTGTCCAAAGCGGAGGAATGGTCAAGGAGAATCAAGAGGCAGGATTAGTTTTTGTCAAGCATTTTTAAAATGCCATCAATAACGTGAGTGAGAACCGATTCGGTGCTGTGTCCCTTCCTGAAACCAGATTGATGCTGGTCTAGAAGTTGATTATTCTCTATGAGAGCACAAAGTTGAGATTGAACACATTTTTCTGGAAGTTTCGCGGGGATGCTGGAAATGGGGCGGAAATTATTGAGATCAGATTTGTCAGCGTTCGTTTTTTTAGAATAGGTGATACCTGAAATGCTTTTAGGCAACTGGTGATTGTGCATTGTAAAAGAGAAGTATTTACTACCCATGTCCAGGTGGTGATGAGTGCATTCTTGATTTCTTTGAAGATATCTGGGGGCAGCCGGTCACTGAAGTGGTTGGAAGGGTTGATATTCTGAAGAATCTTGTGGATGTCATTTTCACTAAATGGGGTAAAGGTACCTCATGACACATTGTTCTTGGTGTTCTTGGTGGTTGATTTGTCCTTATCAAAGGGATCAGGGGGGCAGCACTTGAGAGGGGCAATAGAGCCTTCTTAGAGGCGAGGTCAGCAGGGATGAGTCTTGATTTCTCTGAGAAGAAAGCAGCAAGATTGTCGCATGAGGGTGGATTGCCACCAAGTTCAGAGTGGTTTGGACCAATGACTGATTGCTGTTTGACCAATTCGAACAGTTTTTTGGGGCAGTTAGCCACTTGATCAAGTTGGTGTCTGAAGTAGTCAGCCTTGGCACTTTTGATTTGTTTCTAAGGAGTTTTAGTTGGCTCGAGGCAGGATTGAATCGCCAGGACTGTTCAACTGCCCTGAGGTAGCATTGTTCTGTAAGTTGTCATTATACCATGGTTTGCATATTTTAGTTGAGGCAGTTTTGTGTTGTAGTGGAGCAAAGTCATCCATGATGTTGAATTTCAATGGTTGAGCCTTCCTCTCACTAGTTTGACCTTCTGACATCACTATCTCCTTTCTAACACCATTTTGTGGGACTGTCATAATTTGTGACTTTGGTGTACCCTGTTTGTCACCATATAATGGAATTATAGGATTAATAGTTACTGGCACTGTCAATGCTTCAGCATTTAAACCTAACTGATTTATTTTCTGAATTATCTCTTCTTTTGTTTTATTCAATGCATCTATTTCTTTTTCTTGTATTACTCTGGAAACTGTCAGATCCACAGGAACACACTCTCGATTTCTCTCTTGGCCTCTGTGCCTTCCTCCAGTGAATAGCTGTGTCTCAGCATCTCTATTATGAATCTACCGGTTCGCAAACTTCCCACCTTTTACCACCCTCTGGGTGACTATCTCCCCTTCATTGAGCATTTAATGGAAATCATCACTAGCAATGTCGACTCAGCGGTGGCACAAATCTTCCTTGGGGATTTCAACCTTCACTGGTATAACCCCAACGACTCCACTGTATCTTGCTTGAAATCATTCTTAAAGAATCAAGATCTGACTCAACATTGTAACCAACCAACTCACACTAAAGGCGAAACTCTAGACCTCATCATCTTTAATAAGCATGGGTGGAAAATCCGTTCCGCTTGCGGATTTTGCGGATTTTCGGTAAATTTGCAATCCGCGAACTCTCGCGAATTTACCGAAAATCCGCAAATTCGCACGCAGCAGATTTTTTTTCTTGGTGATACAATATTGCGGCGTGCGGCGTTCACTTACCGTCATTCAGCGTTTGCGGAGTTGTTTTTCTCGATATTTTGCGAGTGCTGCGCCATTTTGGATCTTGCTGCGGGATCCCGCGGGAGTTTGGCGACCGCGATTACGTAATCGCGGCTTGCCACCTTGCACAGCACGCATCGCGAGAGTTCGCAATTGCGAACACGTAGATGCGGCAGGCAGCAACAATCTCGCGCTCGCGAAATTACAGAATTTGCAATTCTGCACAAGAAATCCACCAGCAAGCAGCATAAACCTTCTGAAAATGATAATTTTTATCAGAATAACTCCCCAGGTTGACATTTGCCTGCACTTTTTTTTGCAAGGAGTCCATTTGGGGGGGGGGGGGGTGGGAGGAAGGAAGTGCCCCACAGTCTCCAACTTCCTGTTCCTGTCCAGCAGGCTCCTCCCAGTGCTTTCTTTATGTGCTGTCACTTTCATTCGGATCTTGACCTGGAAGGATTACTTTTTGTGGATGCTGCTGGATATTTGGATTTGAGGCCTTTTTGACTTTCTTTGGATCACTTTTGGATTAGAAATTTCACAAGTAAGTTTGTTTGGGGCATTACAGTTGCTGCAACTACAATTTTGGAATTTTCGATTTTTGGGCAGTTGTTGTGGCCTTTTGACCAGGGGTAGTGAGTGGTGCATGGGCCTAGTCTTTCTGTGGGGTGTCTTGAATTTAAACATCATGGAGGGCATGGATGGCATGAGATTGTGCTGATTTTTCTGTGTTTTTCGATTTTTGGGCTGTTGTTGGGGCGTTTTGACCAGGGGTAGTGAGTGGTGCATGGGCCTAGTCTTTCTGTGGGGTGTCTTGAATTTAAACATCATGGATGGCATAGGATTGTGCTGATTTTTCTGTGTTTTTTGATTTTTTGGGCTGTTGTTGGGGCCTTTTGTCCAGGGGTAATGAGTGGTGCATGGGCCTAGTCTTTCTGTGGGGTGTCTTGAATTTAAACATCATGGAGGGCATGGATGGCATGGGATTGTGCTGATTTTTCTGTGTTTTTCGATTTTTTGGTGTGTTCATGGGGACAGGCCATGTGGGTGGGGGCCATTTTGAGTGCTGGTACAGGCAGGCCCTGGCCATGTGCTGGGAGGCAAGGGGCCATTTTGAATGCAGGCAGTGTTCTCAGGCCTGCAACCATTTTGCCTAGCTTTCAACCATTATGCCCAGGGGTAATGAGTGGTGCATTGGCGTAGTATTTCTGTGGGGTGTCTTGAATTTAAACATCATAGAGGGCATGGATGGCATGGGATTGTGCTGATTTTTCTGTGTTTTTCGATTTTTGGGCTGTTGTTGGGGCCTTTTGACCAGGGGTAGAGAGTGGTGCATGGGCCTAGTCTTTCTGTGGGGTGTCTTGAATTTAAACATCATGGATGGCAAGGGATTGTGATGATTTTTTCTGTGTTTTTCAATTTTTGGGCTGTTGTTGGGGCCCTTTGACCAGGGGTACTGAGTGGTGCATGGGCCTAGTCTTTCTGTGGGGTGTCTTGAATTTAAGCATCATGGAGGGCATGGATGGCATGGGATTGTGCTGATTTTTCTGTGTTTTTCGATTTTTGGGCTGTTGTTGGGGCCTTTTGACCAGGGGTAGTGAGTGGTGCATGGGCCTAGTCTTTCTGTGGGATGTCTTGAATTTAAACATCATGGAGGGCATGGATGGCATGGGATTGTGCTGATTTTTCTGTGTTTTTCGATTTTTTGGGCTGTTGTTGGGGCCTTTTGACCAGGGGTAGTGAGTGGTACATGGGCCTAGTCTTTCTGTGGGGTGTCTTGACTTTAAACATCATGGAGGGCATGGATGGCATTGGATTGTGCTGATTTTTCTGTGTTTTTCGATTTTTGGGCTGTTGTTGGGGCCTTCTGACCAGGGGTAGTGAGTGGTGCATGGGCCTAGTCTTTCTGTGGGGTGTCTTGAATTTAAGCATTATGGAGGGCATGGATGGCATGGGATTGTGCTGATTTTTCTGTGTTTTTCGATTTTTTGGGGTGTTCATGGGGACAGGCCATGTGGGTGGGGGCCATTTTGAGTGCTGGTACAGGCAGGCCCTGGCCATGTGCAGGGAGGCAAGGGGCCATTTTGAATGCAGGCAGTATTCTCAGGCCTGCACCCATTTTGCCTAGCTTTCAACCATTATGCCCAGGGGTAGTGAGTGGTGCATGGGCCTAGTCTTTCTGTGAGGTGTCTTGACTTTAAACATCATGGAGAGTATGGATGGCATGGGATTGTGCTGGTTTTTCTGTGTTTTTCTATTTTTGGGCTGTTGTTGGGGCCTTTTGACCAGGGGTACTGAGTGGTGCATGGGCCTAGTCTTTCTGTGGGGTGTCTTGAATTTAAACATCATGGATGGCATGGGATTGAGCAGATTTTTCTGTGTTTTTTGATTTTTTGGGGTGTTCATGGGGACAGGACATGTGGGTGGGGGCCATTTTGAGTGCTGGTACAGGCAGGCCCTGGCCATGTGCTGGGAGGCAAGGGGCCATTTTGAATGCAGGCAGTGTTCTCAGGCCTGCACCCATTTTGCCTAGCTTTCAACCATTATGCCCAGGGGTAGTGAGTGTGGCATGGGCCTAGTCTTTCTGTGGGGTGTCTTGAATTTAAAGATCATGGAGGGCATGGATGGCATGGGATTGTGCTGATTTGTCTGTGTTTTTCGATTTTTGGGCTGTTGTTGGGGCCTTTTGACCAGGGGTAGTGAGTGGTGCATGGGCCTAGTCTTTCTGTGGGGTGTCTTGAATTTAAACATCATGGAGGGCATGGATGGCATGGGATTGTGCTGATTTTTCGGTGTTTTTCGATTTTTTGGGGCATTCATGGGGACAGGCCATGTGGGTGGGGGCAATTTTGAGTGCTGGTACAGGCAGGCCCTGGCCATGTGCTGGGAGGCAAGGGGCCATTTTGAATGCAGGCAGTGTTCTCAGGCCTGCACCCATTTTGCCTAGCTTTCAACCATTATGCCCAGGGGTAGTGAGTGTGGCATGGGCCTAGTCTTTCTGTGGGGTGTTTTGAATTTAAACATCATGGAGGGCATGGATGGCATGGGATTGTGCAGATTTTTCTGTGTTTTTCGATTTTTGGGCTGTTGTTGGAGCCTTTTGACCAGGGGTAGTGAGTGGTGCATGGGCCTAGTCTTTCTGTGGGGTGTCTTGAATTTAAACATCATGGAGGGCATGGATGGCATGGGATTGTGCTGATTTTTCTGTGTTTTTCGATTTTTGGGCTGTTGTTGGGGCTTTTTGACCAGGGGTACTGAGTGGTGCATGGGCCTAGTCTTTCTGTGGGGTGTCTTGAATGTAAACATCATGGAGGGCATGGATGGCATGGGATTGTGCTGATTTTTCTGTTTTTTTTTATTTTTGGGCTGTTGTTGGGGCCTTTTGACCAGGGGTACTGAGTGGTGCATGGGCCTAGTCTTTCTGTGGGATGTCTTGAATTTAAACATCATGGAGGGCATGGATGGCATGGGATTGTGCTGATTTTTCTGTGTTTTTTTATTTTTGGGCTGTTGTTGGGGCCTTTTGACCAGGGGTACTGACTGGTGCATGGGCCTAGTCTTTCTGTGGGATGTCTTGAATTTAAACATCATGGAGGGCATGGATGGCATGGGATTGTGCTGATTTTTCTGTGTTTTTCGATTTTTTGGGGTGTTCATGGGGACAGGCCATGTGGGTGGGGGCCATTTTGAGTGCTGGTACAGGCAGGCCCTGGCCATGTGCTGGGAGGCAAGGGGCAATTTTGAATGCAGGCAGTGTTCTCAGGCCTGCACCCATTTTGCCTAGCTTTCAACCATTATGCCCAGGGGTAGTGAGTGGTGCATGGGCCTAGTATTTCTGTGGGGTGTCTTGAATTTAAACATTATGGAGGGCATAGATGGCATGGGATTGTGCTGATTTTTCTTTGTTTTTTTGATTTTTGGGCTGTTGTTGGGGCCTTTTGACCAGGGGTAGTGAGTGGTGCATGGGCCTAGTCTTTCTGTGGGGTGTCTCGAATTTAAACATCATGGATGGCATGGGATTGTGCTGATTTTTTCTGTGTTTTTCAATTTTTGGGCAGTTGTTGGGGCCTTTTGACCAGGGGTACTGAGTGGTGCATGGGCCTAGTCTTTCTGTGGGGTGTCTTGACTTTAAACATCATGGAGGGCATGGATGGCATTGGATTGTGCTGATTTTTCTGTGTTTTTCGATTTTTGGGCTGTTGTTGGGGCCTTTTGACCAGGGGTACTGAGTGGTGCATGGGTCTAGTCTTTCTGTGGGGTGTCTTGAATTTAAACATCATGGAGGGCATGGATGGCATGGGATTGTGCTGATTTTTCTGTGTTTTTCGATTTTTTGGAGCGTTCATGGGGACAGGCCATATGGGTGGGGGCAATTTTGAGTGCTGGTACAGGCAGGCCCTGGCCATGTGCTGGGAGGCAAGGGGCCATTTTGATTGCAGGCAGTGTACTCAGGCCTGCACCCATTTTGCCTAGCTTTCAACCATTATGCCCAGGGGTAGTGAGTGGTGCATGGGCCTAGTCTTTCTGTGGGGTGTCTTGAATTTAAACATCATGGAGGGCATGGATGGCATGGGATTGTGCTGATTTTTCTGGGTTTTTCGATTTTTGGGCTGTTGTTGGGGCCTTTTGACCAGGGGTAGTGAGTGGTGCATGGGCCTAGTCTGTCTGTGGGGTGTCTTGAATTTAAACATTATGGAGGGCATGGATGGCATGGGATTGTGCTGATTTTTCTGTGTTTTTCGATTTTTGGGCTGTTGTTAGGGCTTTTTGACCAGGGGTACTGAGTGGTGCATGGGCCTAGTCTTTCTGTGGGGTGTCTTGAATTTAAACATCATGGAGGGCATGGATGGCATGGGATTGTACTGATTGTTCTGTGTTTTTTTATTTTTGGGCTGTTGTTGGGGCCTTTTGACCAGGGGTACTGAGTGGTGCATGGGCCTAGTCTTTCTGTGGGATGTCTTGAATTTAAACATCACGGAGGGCATGGATGGCATGGGATTGTGCTGATTTTTCTGTGTTTTTCGATTTTTCGAGGTGTTCATGGGGACAGGCCATGTGGGTGGGAACCATTTTGAGTGCGGGTACAGGCAGGCCCTGGCCATGTTCTGGGAGGCAAGGGGGCATTTTGAATGCAGGCAGTGTTCTCAGGCCTGCACCCATTTTGCCTAGCTTTCAATCATTATGCCCAGGGGTAGTGAGTGGTGCATGGGCCTAGTCTTTCTGTGGGGTGTCTTGAATTTAAACATTATGGAGGGCATGGATGGCATTGGACTGTGCTGATTTTTCTTTGTTTTTCGTTTTTTGGGCTGTTGTTGGGGCCTTTTGACCAGGGGTAGTGAGTGGTGCATGGGCCTAGTCTTTCTGTGGGGTGTCTTGAATTTAAACATCATGGAGGGCATGGATGGCATGGGATTGTGCTGATTTTTTTGTGTTTTTTGATTTTTGGGCTGTTGTTGGGGCCTTTTGACCAGGGGTAGAGAGTGGTGCATGGGCCTAGTCTTTCTGTGGGTGTCTTGAATTTAAACATCATGGATGGCAAGTGATTGTGATGATTTTTTCTGTGTTTTTCAATTTTTGGGCTGTTGTTGGGGCCTTTTGACCAGGGGTACTGAGTGGTGCATGGGCCTAGTCTTTCTGTGGGGTGTCTTGAATTTAAGCATCATGGAGGGCATGGATGGCATGGGATTGTGCTGATTTTTCTGTGTTTTTCGATTTTTGGGCTGTTGTTAGGGCCTTTTGACCAGGGGTAGTGAGTGGTGCATGGGCCTAGTCTTTCTGTGGGATGTCTTGAATTTAAACATCATGGAGGGCATGGATGGCATGGGATTGTGCTGATTTTTCTGTGTTTTTCGATTTTTTGGGCTGTTGTTGGGGCCTTTTGACCAGGGGTAGTGAGTGGTACATGGGCCTAGTCTTTCTGTGGGGTGTCTTGACTTTAAACATCATGGAGGGCATGGATGGCATTGGATTGTGCTTATTTTTCTGTTTTTCGATTTTTGGGCTGTTGTTGGGGCCTTTTGACCAGGGGTAGTGAGTGGTGCATGGGCCTAGTCTTTCTGTGGGGTGTCTTGAATTTAAGCATCATGGAGGGCATGGATGGCATGGGATTGTGCTGATTTTTCTGTGTTTTTCGATTTTTTGGGGTGTTCATGGGGACAGGCCATGTGGGTGGGGGCCATTATGAGTGCTGGTACAGGCAGGCCCTGGCCATGTGCAGGAAGGCAAGGGGCCATTTTGAATGCAGGCAGTATTCTCAGGCCTGCACCCATTTTGCCTAGCTTTCAACCATTATGCCCAGGGGTAGTGAGTGAGTGGTGCATGGGCCTAGTCTTTCTGTGGGGTGTCTTGACTTTAAACATCATGGAGGGCATGGATGGCATGGGATTGTGCTGGTTTTTCTGTGTTTTTCTATTTTTGGGCTGTTGTTGGGGCCTTTTGACCAGGGGTACTGAGTGGTGCAAGGGCCTAGTCTTTCTGTGGGGTGTCTTGAATTTAAACATCATGGATGGCATGGGATTGAGCAGATTTTTCTGTGTTTTTCGATTTTTTGGGGTGTTCATGGGGACAGGACATGTGGGTGGGGGCCATTTTGAGTGCTGGTACAGGCAGGCCCTGGCCATGTGCTGGGAGGCAAGGGGCCATTTTGAATGCAGGCAGTGTTCTCAGGCCTGCACCCATTTTGCTTAGCTTTCAACCATTATGCCCAGGGGTAGTGAGTGTGGCATGGGCCTAGTCTTTCTGTGGGGTGTCTTGAATTTAAACATCATGGAGGGCATGGATGGCATGGGATTGCGCTGATTTGTCTGTGTTTTTCGATTTTTGGGCTGTTGTTGGGGCCTTTTGATCAGGGGTAGTAAGTGGTGCATGGGCCTAGTCTTTCTGTGGGGTGTCTTGAATTTAAACATCATGGAGGGCATGGATGGCATGGGATTGTGCTGATTTTTCTGTGTTTTTCGATTTTTTTGGGCATTCATGGGGACAGGCCATGTGGGTGGGGGCAATTTTGAGTGCTGGTACAGGCAGGCCCTGGCCATGTGCTGGGAGGCAAGGGGCCATTTTGAATGCAGGCAGTGTTCTCAGGCCTACACCCATTTTGCCTAGCTTTCAACCATTATGCCCAGGGGTAGTGAGTGGTGCATGGGCCTAGTCTTTGTGTGGGGTGTTTTAAATTTAAACATCATGGAGGGCATGGATGGCATGGGATTGTGCTGATTTTTCTGTGTTTTTCGATTTTTGGGCTGTTGTTGGAGCCTTTTGACCAGGGGTAGTGAGTGGTGCATGGGCCTAGTCTTTCTGTGGGGTGTCTTGAATTTAAACATCATGGAGGGCATGGATGGCATGGGATTGTGCTGATTTTTCTGTGTTTTTCGATTTTTGGGCTGTTGTTGGGGCTTTTTGACCAGGGGTACTGAGTGGTGCATGGGCCTAGTCTTTCTGGGGGGTGTCTTGAATGTAAACATCATGGAGGGCATGGATGGCATGGGATTGTGCTGATTTTTCTGTTTTTTTTATTTTTGGGCTGTTGTTGGGGCCTTTTGACCAGGGGTACTGAGTGGTGCATGGGCCTAGTCTTTCTGTGGGATGTCTTGAATTTAAACATCATGGAGGGCATGGATGGCATGGGATTGTGCTGATTTTTCTGTGTTTTTTTATTTTTGGGCTGTTGTTGGGGCCTTTTGACCAGGGGTACTGAGTGGTGCATGGGCCTAGTCTTTCTGTGGGATGTCTTGAATTTAAACATCATGGAGGGCATGGATGGCATGGGATTGTGCTGATTTTTCAGTGTTTTTCGATTTTTTGGGGTGTTCATGGGGACAGGCCATGTGGGTGGGGGCCATTTTGAGTGCTGGTACAGGCAGGCCCTGGCCATGTGCTGGGAGGCAAGGGGCAATTTTGAATGCAGGCAGTGTTCTCAGGCCTGCACCCATTTTGCCTAGCTTTCAACCATTATGCCCAGGGGTAGTGAGTGGTGCATGGGCCTAGTATTTCTGTGGGGTGTCTTGAATTTAAACATTATAGAGGGCATAGATGGCATGGGATTGTGCTGATTTTTCTTTGTTTTTTTGATTTTTGGGCTGTTGTTGGGGCCTTTTGACCAGGGGTAGTGAGTGGTGCATGGGCCTAGTCTTTCTGTGGGGTGTCTCGAATTTAAACATCATGGATGGCATGGGATTGTGCTGATTTTTTCTGTGTTTTTCAATTTTTGGGCAGTTGTCGGGGCCTTTTGACCAGGGGTACTGAGTGGTGCATGGGCCTAGTCTTTCTTTGGGGTGTCTTGACTTTAAACATCATGGAGGGCATGGATGGCATTGGATTGTGCTGATTTTTCTGTGTTTTTCGATTTTTGGGCTGTTGTTGGGGCCTTTTGACCAGGGGTACTGAGTGGTGCATGGGCCTAGACTTTCTGTGGGGTGTCTTGAATTTAAACATCATGGAGGGCATGGATGGCATGGGATTGTGCTGATTTTTCTGTGTTTTTCAATTTTTTGGGGTGTTCATGGGGACAGGGCATGTGGGTGGGGGCCATTTGGAGTGCTGGTACAGGCAGGCCCTGGCCATGTGCTGGGAGGCAAGGGGCCATTTTGAATGCAGGCAGTGTTCTCAGGCCTGCACCCATTTTGCCTAGCTTTCAACCATTTTGCCCAGGGGTAGTGAGTGGTGCATGGGCCTAGTCTTTCTGTGGGGTGTCTTGAATTTAAACATCATGGATGGCATGGGATTGTGTTGATTTGTCTGTGTTTTTCGATTTTCTGGCTGTTGGGGCCTTTTGACCAGGGGTAGTGAGTGGTGCATGGGCCTAGTCTTTCTGTGGGGTGTCTTGAATTTAAACATCATGGAGGGCATGGATGGCATGGGATTGTGCTGATTTTTCTGTGTTTTTCGATTTTTTGGAGCGTTCATAGGGACAGGCCATATGGGTGGGGGCAATTTTGAGTGCTGGTACAGGCAGGCCCTGGCCATGTGCTGGGAGGCAAGGGGCCATTTTGATTGCAGGCAGTGTTCTCAGGCCTGCACCCATTTTGCCTAGCTTTCAACCATTATGCCCAGGGGTAGTGAGTGGTGCATGGGCCTAGTCTTTCTGTGGGGTGTCTTGAATTTAAACATCATGGAGGGCATGGATGGCATGGGATTGTGCTGATTCTTCTGGGTTTTTCGATTTTTGGGCTGTTGTTGGGGCCTTTTGACCAGGGGTAGTGAGTGGTGCATGGGCCTAGTCTTTCTGTGGGGTGTCTTGAATTTAAACATCATGGAGGGCGTGGATGGCATGGGATTGTGCTGATTTTTCTGTGTTTTTCAATTTTTGGGCTGTTGTTAGGGCTTTTTGACCAGGGGTACTGAGTGGTGCATGGGCCTAGTCTTTCTGTGGGGTGTCTTGAATTTAAACATCATGGAGGGCATGGATGGCGTGGGATTGTACTGATTTTTCTGTGTTTTTTTATTTTTGGGCTGTTGTTGGGGCCTTTTGACCAGGGGTACTGAGTGGTGCATGGGCCTAGTCTTTCTGTGGGATGTCTTGAATTTAAACATCACGGAGGGCATGGATGGCATGGGATTGTGCTGATTTTTCTGTGTTTTTCGATTTTTTGGGGTGTTCATGGGGACAGGCCATGTGGGTGGGAACCATTTTGAGTGCGGGTACAGGCAGGCCCTGGCCATGTTCTGGGAGGCAAGGGGGCATTTTGAATGCAGGCAGTGTTCTCAGGCCTGCACCCATTTTGCCTAGCTTTCAATCATTATGCCCAGCGGGTAGTGAGTGGTGCATGGGCCTAGTCTTTCTGTGGGGTGTCTTGAATTTAAACATTATGGAGGGCATGGATGGCATTGGACTGTGCTGATTTTTCTTTGTTTTTCGTTTTTTGGGCTGTTGTTGGGGCCTTTTGACCAGGGGTAGTGAGTGGTGCATGGGCCTAGTCTTTCTGTGGGGTGTCTTGAATTTAAACATCATGGAGGGCTTGGATGGCATGGGATTGTGCTGATTTTTATGTGGTTTTAGAGTTTTAGGGTGTATAACTGAACTGATGTTCCTCTGTCTTCCATTGCTTTTAGGTGCACAAGACTCAAGAGAACCACCAGTGCCAGGAAGAAGTCCTGCAGCGGTGTGTGTGTGCAGCATAACGTCGCGCGACGTCACGTCTGGCCACAGACAACTCTGCAACTCGTGCAACTATGGCCTGCTGTTCTGACCTCTGAAGAAGATGGCCCCAAAAAAAGTTCCCTGTAGCTCCTCTAGCAAGAAAGTTGCCAGCAAGGAGCAGAAGAAGCAAGTTACCAAGGAGACTGGTGTGCCGCCCGCCACATTTTTTGAGAGTAAAAAAAAAGTACGCCTGCAGCAGCAGCGGGATCTGCTGGGGACCAAGCTTGGAGCAGCACCCCCGCACCATTGGGCTCAGTGCCACCACCACCACGCCAACTTAAGTCCAAGCCCTTGAGTGCTGCAGAGGCACTTAGTCTAGTTGTTCAATCACCATCGACCAGTGATGTTAGCTCATCGCAAGAAAGTAGCAGCAATGTCCCTCAATCAACACAGGTTGTTGTAACTCATCTGACGAGTGTTGAACAACCACAGCTGCAACAACAACCACATGTGCAAGTACAAGCCCAAGTACATGTGGAAGGAGAGGCAGCGCAAGGAGATGCGCAAGCAGAGGTGCATGGAGGGTCACAAGTGCCCACAATAGTTGTTCCTCCCGAAGTAGGGGCACATCAGGAAATCGACAATCAAGCCGAGGTATCATTTGAGGAAGCCACTCCTCCTGATGACCATTCATTGTCTTCCACATCCCTAGCAAAGAAAAGATCAAGGGTGGTGTCTACATCTTCTTCAAGCCCACCTCCTTCTGATGATACGGATCAAAATTGGGAACCACCACCACTGCCGTCTGAGAGTGAGGCACACCATGATCTGACAAAGGTAGCTAAGCGTAAAAGGAAGGTCCCCAAAAGTCTCGTACTTATGGAGTGTGATGATGATGCTCAACAAGAAGTGGCATATACTCCTGCTGCTGATGAAGACTCTCACGTTGATGACGCAGTCATCATACACGTCACTCCAGGCTCAGCAGGCATGCAGCAAACAGACATTTTGACCCTAGCCCGAAAAGCTGCTGAGCGTGATGATGTTGTCGACGAGGAGGCAATGGCAACAGCACAATCATTGGAGTTAACTAGTACACCACCACCTACCGCTTCCATATTTCTTCCTCGCCAGAAGGGACCTCCATCCACCTCGACCTCAATTAGTGGTGGTGAAAGTGCACAACCTAGTAAAGTTCGGCAATACACATCCTCCACTTCATCTGGCATTAGCAGCATGACCACCACCAGTATCGCCTCCTCCGGCCGCCACAGACATTTCAAGTCCGCAGTTTGGGACTTCTATAGTGATTGCCCAAAAAAGGAAAACTTTGCCATTTGTAGCATTTGTAAGCTTGCAGTTAGTCGTGGTAAGTTTGGTACCAACTATGGTACCGGAGGCCAGAGAGGTCATCTTAAGAGACAGCACGCTGTCCAATGGTTTGTGCACCTAAAGGAGATCAAGGAAGCCCGAATTGCAAGTCAAGAAAGCGTTGATGTTTCATCTGATGATGACGAGGAGGAAGAAGTGTCAAACACTTCACTTACACCCAGTACCCCTGTCAGCAGCACACCCCCTGTGAGACACATGAAGAGTGTGGGAGAGAGTGAGACACCATTGCGAAAAAGTTCATCAGCGAGCGTAACTGGTTCGAAGAAGTCATCATCATCATCATCATCATCCCGTAAAATGGTCCAGGCCAACATTAGAACCATGTTGTTTTCAGAAGCGCCATATGATCGCAACCACCCACTGACGCGTCTGTATAACACTAAGCTGGCTAAAATGCTAGCTCTGGACCTTCTCCCTTTTTCTTTTGTAGAAGGGGTTGGTTTTCTAGAATTAGTGGCAGCGCTCAGCCCTAAATTGAACGTTCCTAGCCGGTTCTATTTTGCCAGAGTTGCGGTTCCAGCACTACATGAAGATGTGCTGGAGGTGATTGGGGCAGCTTTGCAGTAGAGTGCTGTTCACACTATACATCTGACAACAGACATGTGGACCAGTGGCGCAAGCGCTGATTACATGTGCATCACTGCACACTGGGTCTCTTTTTCAGGGGTTAAATCAAAGCTAAACGCAGGTGTTGACCCGGACCAAGTTTTTAAAGCTGCTCGGAAACATGCAACACTAGCCATGTTTGGCTTGGAGAAACGTCATACAGCAGAAAGCATTTTGAATGAGTTTAACACAAAGGTCTTTCACTGGCTGTCCCCAAAAAAAACGCCAGATTGGTTATGTTTCCACGGATAATGGCGCCAATGTAGTTAAGGCCATGGATCTGGGTCACTATTTCAGAGTGCCGTGTTTGGCGCACTGTATAAACCTGGTTGTTAAAAAATTCTTGAGTGAAGAAGACAGTCCAGCGTGCAAGTTAGTGGCCACCTGCCGAAGAATGTGCAACCATTTCAGCCATTCTTTTAAGGCCCAGAAGCATCTGAGGAGCCTGCTACATGAACGTCGAATGCCAGGGAAAGCACTCATCCAGGAGGTGCCAACATGTTGGAACTCAACCTTCTACATGCTTGAGCGTCTGTATGAGCAGTATACGGTACTCGATCACTATTTCTTAAAACTGGGTACAGCTCAGAAGGACCTGAGGCTAGATGCGGCGCAATGGAAGCTAGTTAAAAGCCTGACAGACATGCTTCGTCCTTTTGAGGTCTCCACGCGTGCATTCAGCAGGGAGGACTGTAATTTGGGAAAAGCTATCCCATTGTTGCGCATGCTGGAGCACCAACTGAAAGCGGTGTCTTCTATGTTTCAAAAAGATAAAGAAAAGAAAGACGCTTTTGTTTTGGCAAAGAAATTATTAGAGCGCCTACTTGAACGTCTTAAAATGATCCACTCAGAACAGCATTACATTTGTGCTACTATTCTGGATCCACGCTACAAAAATGCGCTGGCAGGCCGAGCATTCTTTCCTTTTGATGATGAAGATGTTACAAAGTACAAACGTTGGCTAGCCTTGTCAGCCATGAGGTTTGAAAGAGAACGGCAGAAAATTGAAGGAAAAGGCAGTACATCAGCATCAGCAGGCCATCCCCAGTCAAAAGAATCCACTTCTGCACCTGTGGCTGTGGCAGAAGTGACCTCTCAGCCGTTAAAGACACCGGCAACCGGATCATCTGCACCAGACACAACAGTAACATTGGGTGAAGAAGAAGATTGGCTAACTCAGCTTTGGTTTGGTTCTCAAAAGGTCCCAGCAAAAAGTAAGCAAAGTGAAGGAACCTTGGAGAACCTTGAGTTGATGGTGCAGGACTATCTGAATGACTCAACAGAGGTCTATGTTAATGCTGACCCATTGGCGTATTGGCATGGGAAAAAAGAATTGAGGGCACAGATCTCCATCCTGGCTATAAACTACTTGTCTTGCCCACTCGCAAGTGTGTCTTCTGAACGTGTTTTCAGTGCTGCTGGTGGCATTGTAACATTCTAACATTTCGCTCAATGTAGCGTTTTCGGGGGCCTGTTTGGGGGGCTTCCTGGTGTTTGTGGGTGGGTTTCGGGGTCTGGGAGCACTGCTGGCTATTGATACTTTTGATTGCAAGAGGTTTGAAGCAAATACATGGTGGCAGAGGGGAGTTAGGGCCTAGCTGCAGAGCGCGCGCGGAGTGATTTTGGAAATTGCCATGAAAATGACTGTCCCCATTTTTGTACTTTTGCTTTTTGGCTGTTTGGGGGTCTTCTACTAGTTTTTGCCTGAGTTGACGGCTCTGGGGCCATTGCTGGGAAGCTCTAATACCGGATAAAAGTGGTTTGGACCAAATCGGAGGCGAAATTTTTTTTGCGTTTTTGCTGACTTGCTTGCCTCTGAGGTGTTCTTTGGGGGGGGTTCCGGGTGTTTGTGGGTGGGTTTTGGGGTCTGGGAGCACTGCTGGGACAGTCTAATTTTGATTGCATTTGCTTTTCAGGAAATCCGTGGTGGAAAACGGGAGTTATGACCTAGCTGCACATCGCGTTTCGACCGAAGGCCGATAAATATAGTAAGTATGAAATTTTCCTTTTGTGGCTGTTTGGGGGTGTTGTGCTTTTTTGCGGGTGGGTTGGCGGGTCTTGGGGCATTGCTGGGAAGGTCTAATACTGGATAGAAGTGGTTTGGAGAAAATCCATGCAGAAAAGCCTTTTGGCACTTTTTGTAACTTAGGGTTCGTTAGGGTTAGCCCTAGCAGCAGAATTGCATGTGTTTCGGGGTGTTCTAGATTTTTGCAACTGAGTTCTGGGGTCTTAGAGCACTCGTGGGAATGTGTAATTTTGGTTGCAAGTGATTTGAAGAAAATCCATGGTGGGAAATGGGGGATTTGGCATAGTTAAAGAAAGCGTTTGCCACTATTCTTAACTTAGGGCTTGTTAGGGTTAGCAGTATTTGTATTGCATGTGTTTGGGTGGGGGGCTGTTTGTGTGGGGGTTTGCGAGTCTTGGACCGATGCTGGGTATGGATACGTTTGCTTGCTTGCAAGTGGTTTGAATACAATCCACGGTGGGTAAGGGGGATTTGGGCCTACTTTTACTTTCAAAGTACGTTTTGTCACCAGTTTTCTACTAGGCCTCGTTTTTGAGATCTGATTGGGGGTCTTCTACATTTTTGCGACTGGCTTTAGTAAGGGTCTGGGTGGGAGCACTGCTGGGAAGGTCTAATTTTGTTCTAAAACACAGTTTACAGTACACCTAGCTTGAGGGGAAAGATCCGCTAAATTAATTTGCCCATACTTATTTATCCTTCAAAAGGAGACTCAGACAGAGTACGCACTTTCAAAAATATTGTACTGTCTATTAGGAAACTCAAAGTGTGACTTTTTGCACTACACAGCTTACATACCTTATATTTATTTATCAGTGGTGTTCTAATATCACTTCCTGTTTTTCCATCAATAATTACAGGCCGAGTTTCAGTCTGTGCAATGGGAAAAAAAAGGATGAAGTCAGGCTTCACATTAGCGAGCCGCAATTCAGCATCCGCCAGGCAGGCAGTGGACAGGGTGTCTTCTGGTCACCAACATTGATGGACAAAGCGTCAGCTGGAATGGAGGAATGCCGCTAATAAGAGGAATGGTTTGATGCGTGCAACTTACTTACCAAATTCAACAGGACAACTACAACAACATAAAGATACAGTATCCATTGTTTCCAAATTATTTTTTAAGTAATGTTATTGCTGTGAACTTCTATGAGTGAGACTCTGCATTTCTTGGATCTCTCTCTGCTTCTAAATTGATCCCTACAGCCATTCTATAGGTTTTACTTCGGCTATTTTTTAAACCTAATTTCATGTAAGAAGTGTTTCTCTGAGTGCAGAGATAGGCAAGTGAAAACGCTGCAGCCCTGTACTGTTGCATTCTGTCATTCACGGTTGTCGAAAGTACTACTTACTTTTCAGTAACAATGCATGCAGTAGTGCATGCACTTCCTTTATGTCACTTAAAAGATTTATGGTTAGCTTTGTACCCAAAGATTTCTTTATCTTCAATTATTGTTTGTCCATGCTGTGCTTTTTTTTTTCTTCTCTCAACAAAACTTACCCAAAAAAAACCCATTCCCATCCATTTTCCAACCCCTAACCCTCTTCCCCCGGGCTGTGTGGTTTTGATTGATGTGTGATTAAATGACAGCAATAATTCCACACACTTGCTGGGGAGGATAAGGTCATAGCAACAAGCTGGTGAAGGAATCCGAGGATATATTCTAGACTTACTCAGCTTCAGTACTATTTCTTGTAGTAGTAGCCAATGTCAAAGAAATTCAACGCAAGTACTAGTTATACTTTCAATACTTTACCATTTGTTAGGCTACATTGTGGCACTGTTCTAGTGTACTGTCACCTGCTATATTCTCTATCGTACCGGTCTAATGCTACGGTAAGGACAAACAAGGTTTCATTTTCTTTTTTTTCAGATGCTGCAACTGCCACTGTGTAACACCACTAGTACCAACGCAATGATGACATTTCATCCGCCCAGGATTGCCATATCGCCATTTGACGTGCAGCCAGCCCTGTGCCTAGCCCTATTTCCTAACACAAATTACAGGTAAGATAAGCGTTTGGGAGGAGGAAGTATAATGGAGTATTAGGAGAGACTGACGCTAGTACTAGTAAAGTCCTAGGACTATTGAATTCACTTACTCTGTGAGAGGCACTTAGTTTTGAAAACATTTGGGCAATTAATTACACAACTTGAATCAAGATGCCACTTAAGTGTCACCAAAACAAAGTTACTGTTAAACCCCCACCCACCAGCCTCAAAAGCAGTAAAAAAAAAAACACGTATGCTAAGATAAAGTTTAAAGTATATTTATATCCCTGACAAAAATAATCTCCCACAAGACCCAACCCACCCCCACTCCCTAACCCTAACGAATGTCAGTGAAAAGTCCAAAAAAGTGAAAAAACCCAACTCCCAATTCCCACCCCCCAGAAGTCTTTAAAAAAGGGGCAAGGGACAGTCTCCTCCTACTGCTGGCTGCTGCTGTTGAATTTCCGGGCCAGGTCGGAATGCTCCTTGCGGAGGGTCTCGACTCTTGAGCAGGGTTTTGGTGTTGAGCAGCTCCTGCTCGAGGTAGGAAACCCTCAGGGAAAGGCGGTGCATACGTTTCTTGCAACTGCTGTGGGGGGCAGCTGATTTCTTTGCTCGGCGGTGACGGGTGGCTGCGGTACCCCGGCTCCGTACCGCTGGAGACCTGCGCCGTCTGGGTGACCCAGGGAGCGCGGAGGAGGATGCAGCTGTCCCGGTAGATGTTGTGGTAGACTGCGTGTCCCCCTCCTCCTGGGCCACCAGCCGCCGATATTCAGCGACAGTGGCCTCCAGCCTCCGTTGCCAGGCCCGTCTAGCCAGCTCCTTCCGGGTTGGTTTGGAAGGAGCATCTATATGAAGAAAGAAAGACATAGTCTATAACCAATGCTCTTTAAGATTAACAAATAATGATTCAGCAGAAAGTTGTGTCACAGTAGAACTAGCAACTTGCAAGTGCAGTACATAACTATTGTGGCCAGTATCTATCTAACCTCCCACTTCTTCACCCTTGCTCTAACATTAGTGGGAGTTTAACGAATCCATTCTACGAGCACTATGGACTCACTCCTTTAGAGTCGACTATGACAGTACACCAGTCTTATTCTTCTTCTTCTCTATTGTTAAGCAAAATTGGTACGTTAACTTCTGCAAGCCGACATAATGCCAGCGCAGTCAACTTGCACCCGAGGAAAACAGACACCCGCCATGATGAGTGAGACAGACTTGCGTTACTGTACCAGTCCAGTACATGCAGGTGGTGATGCTCTTACTTTTCTATTACGGGTGGCACTGAGAATATTCTGTTACAAGGGCTACTGCTTAATTAATTTAACTTTCACCCTACAGTGCCAATGAATACTAGAAAAGGAAAATGAAGAAGATAAATAATCTGATTATCTATCACTGCGCACGGTATGTATTTACTTACATATGGGATGACTTTAGGTGCTTTGCTTTTTATTGAGTGAACAGTGATACATCCACACATGAATGACCGAGTTCTACTAAACTTATTAACAGAGGTAGTGAGTGGCCATCGTAATAGCCGGATATATGCTGTGCTTGCAATACAAACTACTGCTACTATTCAAGGTAGTATTCAGACAAAATTACAACTTCTTTTCCTTGCCTTTCCTACACTGGGACGGACGTGCGGATGCGGTGTTACATGCTCTTCAAAGTAACACTTAGTTCATCCAGTGACCATCTACTCTCTCTAGATACACATATGCTATCTAAGAGTCAGATAGTACCATGATCCAGGCATCCATCCATTCAAACTATGGGGCAGATTAGGATTGCGGATTTCCCGCATCCTCCGGGCCGGCGGAATCCACCGCCGGCCCGGAGGATGCGGGAAATCCGCAGCGGACTGAAAAAGACCCCCCGCCAGATTAGGATGGCTGGGGGATCGTTTTTCAGTCTGCAGCTTTTCCGCTGCGGTCGCCTCCCGTCCCCGGCAAAAAAGGACTAACATGGCTGGCGTTGTCTATCAGACACCGCCAGCCATATTAGGATGTCTGGAGGAACATGCCTTTACACGGCGGCATTTCCGACGTGCAAAGGCATACAGATTTTAGTTTGGGGGCCCGTTGCGGGCCCCCAGAGGTGAAGGGGGGTGGGGGGTGCACATGGGGGGTACCTATGGTACCCCACTGCATTTGCCTGCACAAAGCGGCAGGCGCCGCGTGGTGCCTGCCGCTTTGTGCATGCAAATGCACAACTTACATTTTTATCATTGCGGCGGGTGCTGCTTCAAGCAGCACCCGCCGCAATGATAAAAATACAGGATGTGACCGCCAGGGTGGCGGTCATATCCGAATTACCACGGAGGGACCGCCGCTGCCGCTGCGGACGGTCCCTCCTACTCTATGGTGGCAGATGGACTCAGGTCCGTCCGCCATCATAATAGGCCCCTAAATGTCAATCATTCTTCTTCATGTCTCTCATCTGGACAAACCTTACGTTTTCTCACGGGGAGCACACTATGCAGTCTGCAATCTCAATAAGTAAGGAATATAAGAGCTTACCACTGCCCGCCACTACCGTGGCAACCCGCACAGCAGTTTGGTCTGGCACTTGCACCGCCTCCTCCCCAGAGCATTCCTCCTCCACCTCCGTGCTGGGCCCAGCACCAGATGCTCCACCTACAAAGTACATTTAAGAATGTTAGATTTCACTGACATACACCACTCACTAGAATTTTGTCTAGGAATGAAGAAATGTGAATACAGAAACCAATGTAATAATTTGTGACTGTCTACTCTAAAGTAAAATTTTCCAGTGAAGGGTCTTGTCTTGCTGCACTTTTTGGCACAACTGATGAATGTTTGCTTTTTAACACGCACCATTTTTCTCATAACAGACAGAAGCTTCACTTCTAAGAAAAAATCATCATCATCACCACTAGGACAGAGGGACCAACGATTCAGCACCAAACAGAAAAATTAAAGTTCAAACCAGGTGAGGGCTCGGCTCGCCCACAATAAATGTGTGAAATAAATCACTATTAGCACTTTTCCATTTTTAATCAACCGTTTCTGTTTTATGACAAGCTTGATTTTAATAAATATTTTTACTTTTAATAAAGCTTTAACACTTAAATAGACTCTGTGGTTTTTGGTCATGAGTGAATGAGTGAGCAAAAGGTTTTGCAATTTGCAAGCATGAGTCCGTGCCTCTGACACTTCTGGACTCTGACTCCGTACTCTTGTCCTGCGTTGGATAATCATCATTGGGGATCAATCATCGATGAATTCGGGAGCTAAATGACTCTGCCACACTATCTAGTCAGTAAGGAGATTGGGGGTTCTTCAAAGTCTGATATCACTGAGGTATGTGGAAAGTCTACCTGCGCCTATTATAATTGATAAACAATGCACTATTTAGTGTCCATAGTTCTGTTTGTGCAGATTTGTCCCTGCAACAGTAGTAGAATGGATTGTCCTCCTATCCAAACCAAAAGTAAAGTAGTATCTTATTCTTTCTTGGTGGTCATTCACCTTTTTATTGTTGGCAATTGTCAAAGCATAAACATTTAGAAGACTTGAAAAGACATTATGGACAATCCCAGAGGACTGCACTCGTGCATAGAGCTATTGCTGACTAGAATGGGAGTCCAATGGAATTGCCAAATGTGCAATCTTACTTAGCTACACAGACAGACTAATAAGAATAATCTAGTAATACCACAGGGAGTCATAGTCGAGGCAGGATAAGAATTTAGATACAGTCTACAAGAAGATCAAAGACGATTTAGAAAAAATCGAATGAGGAACGCTAGGAAAAAATAGGTACTCTATATTAAAATTAAAACTTACCGGGGCCAGCAAAGGAGCCCTCGCCTGACCGATCCTGTTCAGCAGCAGCAGCAGCCTCCTCCAATGCCCTCTTGCCCCTGGGGGGAGCTGATGTACAACATGAAAGAAAGAAAGACCAGAAAACATGGATGATATATGTCAAACAAATCAAACATTTCAAAAGAACAATAACTAAATATTTTGGCGAAATAGCAAATAGACAACTATTCCACGGGATATATTGACCGATCTCATGTGGTCTACTACGTTATTAGTAT
Source organism: Lissotriton vulgaris (assembly GCF_964263255.1). Classification (NCBI taxonomy): domain Eukaryota; kingdom Metazoa; phylum Chordata; class Amphibia; order Caudata; family Salamandridae; genus Lissotriton; species Lissotriton vulgaris. Next base: position 762,168 of record NW_028255065.1, on the reverse strand, counting down.
TGCTTGATTTGCGGACCGCCGACTTGGAAAGTTCTTATGTAACTCACTAAACAAACTACTAAAAAGGTTCGCCTAGGACTGGCAGGCAGCAGTCCGCAGCACGCGAAGTGACAGACAAAGTCCATTGTGATTGCAGATCAGCGACAACACTAAAAAGTTTCCTACTACATTAACCAGTCATTAAAATACTCAAACTATCAATCCACCACCACTATTTCTTCTTATTTCCATGTGTACAAAGGAAGGACTGGACTTGAGTCTGTAGGGGCTGATTTAGAAGCCCCTTGCGGCTTTTTTGCTCCATTGTTGCGTGACTTTTGTGATGCAGCGGCAGAACAAAAGAGGCGCCATGGTGCGGCGTATATTAACAATGTGACGCATATGGGAGATGCATCACGTTGTAAAGCCCTGCGCCATCAGGGGGCGTTCCGGCGCAAGGCAGGGCGTTCCTGCGCAGGAACGCAACCTAAAAGTGGCTGAGGGAAATCTACAAGTTTTCAATCAGTCAATTTGAGGACAATGATGCGTGACTCAAACCCTGCGCCTGCTTGAAGCAGACGTACGGCTTGACGCAGCATTGGGGAGATAGGGCACCCCAGAGCATTGCTGGAGCTGCGCCATCGTTGCGACGCAACTCCAGCAATGCGCCGCCTTTACGGCACAGATGCGTAACGCTTTGGTGACATTTTGGGCCCATGGTGCGCCGCATTGTAAATACGGCGCACCATGGGTGGTGGTGGCGTGGCGCACAATTACTGGCGTATCCCTGCTACTTTGCAGGGATGCGCCGGTAATTAAAAATCTGACCCTTAGTGTCTAGCATTACGCAGTTCTTTAAACTACACTCATACATAATTTCACAGGCCAATGAAATGAACACAAAATCGAAAACAAATAGGCATAGTAGCAACGCTACTGAGAAGGAGAGCAGTGCACCTGAAATGCACAGAAGATTTTGAAATATAATTTACCTACAATGTAATCAGCAGCATTAATGCTCTTGGTAAAAAACAAACATTTGCAATATAATAACACACAGAGCAGGAGAAAATAGAGTAGTAAAGAAATAGCTACTACTACTCATCAAGCCCTGGGATCTCAAGGCCGAGCAGGTCGAGCAGATCGCGTTCCCGGTCCAGGAGATCCTTCCAACGGTGGGTGGCCTGGTTGTAGGTGCGCCGGACCCGAGAGTGTTGGTACATGGCCCGGCACACCTTCTCTCACCGCTTCCGGCGCTCCTGGATCCCGTACCCGCTAGCGATCTTGCCGCCTGCCATGATGGTCCTGGGGAGGCGGCGCTGAACATAAAAAATTAGTGTGGCCAACTCCTCCGCGCTGAAGATCTCCCGGACTGCGACCTGCTCCCCCCTCAAACACCAGCACGGGAGCCGGGCACGGGGTGCAGGACCCTTCCCCTTCTCAGGATGCTTCCCGGCTCCCTTTACAATGGTCTGGGCAGAAAGGAAGCTAAATAATAAAGAAGAAATAGAATAGGGAACAAGAAAAGAAGAGAGTTTAAAAAAGTAGTTTAAAATTAACAAAAAGTAGCAGAAAACACAAAAATATAGAGCTAGAAAAATAGAGGGATAGATAATAAGTGAAATAGATAAAAAAAACTTCAACCAAGCAAAGGATGGCAGAGATTCAGAGAGGATACAAAAAGCATGCCCAGAACCATAGCAATGAATGAGAAACAAGATGGGCGCGCCCGTTCACGACCGCGTGGGTAAGTTCGCGCGAGATTTTCCTCGCGATCACACGCAAAATTGTACTAGCGAGCTGCACACTTTGCGAGATTACACATCGCGCCCGGAAACGGAAATACATCATGCAAACAAGATGGCCGCGCCCGTGAACGACCGTGAGGGTAACTTTGCGCCGTTGTGCTACAAGCGGCTCGCTAAAACGCACAAAACCTTGCGAACTAACACTCCGCAAAAAACAAATCGCATATTCGCACAAATTCGCGGCTTCCAAATTCGATCTTGCGCAAGTTCGCGCCCCGCGAATCCCGCGAAATTGCAGAAAAAACAAGTTTTGCAAAACTGAAAGCACTCAGCAGGTGCAAAAGTTCAAACTGATCATTAGTAACCATTCCCTGTAGTGCTTCCTGAGGGGCCCCTCCAGAGTTCAGTTGCCTACTTGCAACTATTCTATGACCCTGCTCTGACCCTCACAGCAGGCTCATAGAATAGCTACAAGTAGGCCACAAAGGTCCTGGGAAAAAAATTGCACTGCAACAGAAAGCAAATTACAGATAAGGAAGCAGGTGCCAGACTGGAATTTTAAAACAGTGACACATAATAAATCAACCCCAAATTAATTCATGTCAGTTGAAGCAGGGCAGGTGTGCTTGCTTTCCCCCCCCATAATCCCTAGTGATGAACCAGAGGGTGGCATTGATGTACCAGAGGGTGGCATGGGTGAAACAGAGGATGGCAGTGGTGAAACAGAGGGTGCTGTGAACCTAGAAACAACATAGTCGCGACCGTTGCGAGCCGACAAGTAAGTTTGCAATTGCGAACTGGTACAAAACCCTCGCGAACTGGCAGAAACCCTTGCAAACACAAAAAAAAAAAATCCGCTAATTTGCGAGAATTCGCGGATTTTGCAGATTGCGAGTTCGCAAACACGCAAATTCGCGAACGCCTGATTTGCATAATTCGCCCATGCTTAATCTCTAAAGAGCAGACCATCACTCTAGATTTCATTACCCCTTTTGATTGGTCCGAACACAATAGCATCCTCTTTTACATTAACAGGGAGTTATTGATGAGTGATTCAAATGTCTCATTATTAGATCTCCCAAATATTGAGACTGTGACTGAAACCCCCAAAAGAATTCAATCCATAGATACAAGGAGGAAAGTAACAACTGTTACCCCGATGGCCGGAAATTCTACTGGATTTTCATCCGAAGTTCGAGAAGAATGGGCAAAAGGATTAGAGACGAGGAAACCTCAAGCAAAAACTATAGATGTAAGCAAGATTAGAGTGAATTTGGAGGAAATGACAGATTAGGTTCATAAGAAGATGAAGAATTGTTGTTTTTTGTGTAAAAGTATAACCTGGAGAACAAAGAATCTTCATGAGAAGATAGTGGAAGCAGCTTTAGAATTTGGAATAGATGTGGAAAAATCAAAAATATTACAAAAACTAATTAGATCAGAATTCACCGAGAAGGATTTAGAGAGTTTGAATGCGTCAGGAAGGAGATTGCAAATAAAAGAATTAGCACACATTTAGAGAAATGGGGAGATGGAGAAGTAGATGGACAAAGAAGAGAGATGAAGCAGCAGCAAAGGACACATCTCCATTTCCGCTGAGAGAGGCAGAAAAGGTTGAAAGAATGTGTCCGATGAGAGAGGTCCCTGGTGGTGGATATGTTCATGTTCCATGGAGTAGACAGGATATTTTGTCTTTTACCAATGACTTCCCTAGGTTGAAAGAAAAACCAAGTGAATGGTACAAGCAGGTTGAGAGATTCATGAAGGTTTCAAAGGTGTTGTTGAAAGATTTGGATAGCCTGTTTGATATAGAGGTGCTAACTGATTTGTGGATAGAATGTAAAATTACAGTTGATTGGCCAACTGAAGAATATCCTGGAGACACACATGACAGGTGCGCCTTCAGATGAAGTAATGAAGAAATATCACCAAGTAATTACTTTTCTGAAAGGAAAAATTGCCCCTAAATAAACAGATTGGGTTAAGATAGACAGAACAACTTAAGAACCCAAGGAGTCAGTGCATGCATACTATGAAAGGTTGCTACAGGTGTTCAAGCAGTATAGTAGATTTAGGAATATTGGTAATAAAGATATGGGGCATTTTGTATATAGGTTTGTGTATGGATTAAGACCAGAAATTAGTCAGAAGATTAAGCAGCATATGCCTTGCTGGCAAAGTAAGCCGATTGATGATATTTTAAAACATGCAAAGTATTGCAGTGATGACATTGATGCAAAGCACAAAAAGTTAAAGATAAAATGATGTGGGCACAAGTGAAGTTAGCAGAACACCAAGGGGTAACTTTTGGTTCTTAAAATGATAACCAGATGAATGGGCAGAATCAGAATAGTCAGATGGCAATTGGAAATAAAGGAAAAGGACGAATGAGTAAAGAAGAAGCAAAAAAGACATTTCCTTGTCATGAATGCGGAAAGAATGGACATTGGAAGAATGAGTGTAGCAATATTCGACAGAATAATGGGGTAAATCAAATTTTAAATCCACAGATGCAGAATGAGGTGGTTGTGAGTCAGCAGCATCAGCAGCAGGTAGTTACTCCTTAGTTGCAGGTGCCACAAGCTCCTATGACCAACAATGTGAAAGCTCGGGTGCAGAGATACAGTGTGAACACCGGATTTCGAGGAGAAAGAGCTAAGAATACACAGACGGTACAGCAATATTGGATGCAAAGTAATGAGTGATTCAGAGATGTCCCAATGACGGTGCCTGAGGTAGAGGAAGAGTGTGTGCTTGGCACATCTTTGGTGGTAGATCAGTCAGGTCCATTTGTTGATGCAAAGGTTGAGGGAAATTATATCACTTTTCTAGTGGATACTGGTGCTACCCACTCTACCGTGAGAGCAGCAGAAATTCCAGACCTACCCCTCTCGGGCAAAACTATCCAAGTTGCAGGAGTCTCAAATAAGCAAATAAGGACCCCAGTCACCAAACCAATGGAAGTCAACCTTGGTAATTTCAAAGACATGCATCGGTTTGTGGTGTGTGATTCAAGTCCGTAAATTTGTTAGGTAGGGACTTATTTTGTAAGATGAACTGTACCATCTTCTGTACAACTGATGGTATTGCTTTCCAAACACCTGATGAAGATGTTGCTTTCAAGATGATGATAGCAAAGCAAGGAACAGAAGTGGACGAGATGTTTTTACTTCGTACTGAAAGTGATTTGCCTGACAAATTGATAACCACAGAAGAAGGTGCTATACATCCAAATACACCACAATACCAAATTAGTCCTTAAGTGAAGGCAGGAGTTGCCCTAGTTGCCCTAGTAATTGATCATATGATTGAACAAGGTATTCTAAAGGAAATATTGAGCAGTCCTTGTAATTCACCAATCATGGGGCTTAAAAAGTCTAGTGTGAAAAATAGAATAGTGCAAGATTTGAGGAAAATGTATAAGATAGTATTACCTTGTTTTCCAGTAGTACCAAATCCAGCAGTGATTCTTTATCAGATACTGTGGGTTGCCCATTGGTACTCTGTGATTGATTTGTGTCAGGCTTTCTTTTCAATTCCATTGCAACCAGATAGCCAATATCTTTTTGCTTTCCAGTTTGGAGACCATGTTTTGCCATGGTGCCGAGTTCCTCAAGGATACACAGAGAGTCCCTCAATTTTCAATCAAATTCAGAAAATTTGTTTGAAGACACAGATTATGCCAGGAAATTCAGTTTTGGTTCAGTACATTGACGTCCTATTGGTGGCATCAAATACACGATAAGCTTGAGTTACTGACACAGTAGGTTTACAGAACCATTTAGCAGAACGAGGACACAAAGTGTTGCCAGAACAATTACAGTTTTGCCAACAAGAAATTCAATATTTAGGGCACAAAATAGAAAGAGGAGTCAGAAAAGGGACGCCAGAAAGGATAAAAGTGATTCAACAAATGAGTGTGCCTAAAACCAAGAAAGAAGTGCAAATGTTTGTAGGAGTGGTTGGATACTGTCGCCAGTGGATAAGTGGATTTTCACTGCTTGCAAAGCCTTTGATAAAATTGACACGAAAGGATGGACAGATCCGATTGAGTGGGATGATGAAAGTGAAGCATTTATAAAAAAGTTGTTTGTGTCAAGCACAAGCATTGGGAGTGCCAGATTACACAAAATAATGTGCTTTGTTCTGCTGTGAAAGGGAAAGATGTGCACTTTCATTGTTAACACAGAGACACAGGCTGTCCCGAAGTCCAGTAGCATACTTTTCTGCTACTCTGGATCCAGTGGGGGTGGCATTACCTGGCTTCTTAAAAACAGTAGCTGCTACTTGTGTGACCGTGGAACAGAGTGAATCGATTGTGATAGAACATCCCATAAAAGTGTATGTGCCACATTAAGTCGAGATCCTTTTAACAAGGACTCGTATGCAGCACTTGACCCCTAGTCGGCTGACAAAGGATAAAAGAGTAATATTGGGTGCTGAGAATGTAAATGTGACAAGATGCACCATGATGAATCCAGCAACCATGTTACCTGATCCATACTGTGAGGAGGTGAAAGAGGAAGTGGATCATGATTGTTTGGATGTGACAGAAATGTGTACAAAGCCCAGACCTGACATCCTTGACGTTCCCTTGGAAGAGTCAGACCATGTAATGTTTGTTGATGGGTCATGCTTGAGGAGGGAAAATGGAGAATTAAGTTCTGCCTATGCTGTATGTACTGTAGCTCGTATCAATGAAGCATCCTGTCTAACAGGAGTAAAGTCTGCACAAATAGCCGATTTGGTCGCTTCAACCAAAGCCTGCAAAATTGGGAAGAAATTGAGAGTAGCAATATTTACGGATAGTCAATATGGTTTTGGGGTTGTGCACGACTTTGGTCAATTGTGGCTACAGAAGGGATTTCTGACATCTTCAGGATCTCCTATTAAAATTGGGAAAAATGTCAAAGAACTATTGGAAGCATTGTAATTGCCAAAAGAAATTGCAGTGGTCAAATGTGCCGCACATAAGTCAGGAAATGATTATGTGATACAAGGTAATTGGTACGCTGACCAAGTTGCACAATTTTGTGCTCGACATACAATGTCATTGAACAGAGGGTTGTAAAAAGAAATTACCAACTGCCAAATCATTTTTTTCTCTGCTTTTGAAACATGGGATAACGTTAGACAATAACAGGATGAGGCAAATGTAAAAGAAAAGGAACTCTGGATCAAATCAGTTTGCACAAGAAAAGCAGAGAATGATTTGTGAGTGTGTTCAGATGGTAGGCCAATAATGCGAGATAGTTTATTATCACAAATGTCTAGGGTATATCATGGAGCTACGCACATTGGGAGGGATGCCAGGATTAGACATTTCAGACAGACATGGTATAATCCCAAGTTTAGGTTGATTGCATAGAGTCTCTGACAGAGGTGTTTGTCCTGCCAACAGCAAAATCCAGGTAGAAACACAGTTGTCAGTTGGGCAAAAAATTGGAAAGGCAGAAGGACCATTTACCAGACTGTAAGTTGACTTCATCGAGTTGCCACCATTCAACGGTTTGAAGTATGTCCTTGTTATTGTGTGTCTGTTTTCACGATGGGTAGAAGCCTATTCCACGAGAAGGAATGACGGTCTCACAGTTGCCAAACTACTGTTGAGACAGATCATACCTAGATTCGGATTTCCAGTCACTTTTGAATCAGATAGAGGATCTCATTCTAATAAGGTAATCAAATTGATTTGTACAGCTTTGTACAGATTTCAACATTGACCAGAACTTACACTGTGCCTATCAACCAGAAGCTTCTGGAGTGGTTAAGCAGCTGAATGTCACAATATAATCTATGGTCTTATGCTTTGCCCCTTGTATTGATGAGCCTTAGAAGCATTCCTAACCAAAGAACAGGATTAAGTCCACATGAGATCCTTATGGGAAGAGCAATGAGACAAGCATTTAGACCTGGAAACAAACTGATGAATATTACGAAGGATCTGGTGTTGGACTATTGTAAAGTATTGGCTGATCTGGTATGTTTTGTGTCTCGCCAGGTTTGAGAAGATGCAACTGCAGCACAGCCGACTCAAGCTCATGATTTGTGTCCTGGAGACTGAGTTATGGTGAAGCAGCACACAAGGAAATCGTGTTTAGAACACAGGTGGAAAGGACCCCATCAAATCAAATTGGTCACGACAACAGCAGTGAAGTGTGCTGGCTTGCCAAATTGGATACATGCCAGTTATACACAGAGAGTCCCAAGTCCACCTGAACGACAAGAGCAGCAAAAGGTAGAGATAAGAAAAGAACCAGAAGCTGAAAGTTGTGAAGTCAAAGAAGCCAGAAAAACAGACTCTGAAGAATGCATTGAAGATGAATAATCAAGTACAAGTCAAGAAGAGGGGGCACCAGTTACTGGGACTGAAGATACTGCTGTAGCGCCTGAGGAAGAGCCAGAGCTTGAAAGACCAGAACAACATATATAATAATTATCATAGAAAATCCATATCAAGCTCAGTCAGGAGAACAAAAAGAAAGACCTGAGTGTCTAAAACAAATACAAACAACGGAAGGAATAGAAGCAGAGAAATCAGAACAAGTCCAACCAAAAGAAAGAGAAAATAAAAGGACACATGAAATAGGTGAAGAAGGTGAAAAGGCAGTACAGACAAAAAGGGTTAGAAAAGGTGATCACTAGCCGAGTGGAGTAAAACGACTGAGATACTTTTTAAGAAGGAAAATAGGGAAAGAATTAAAACAAGTAAACGAGGTGTCAAGTCAGGTTGAGCAAGAACAATGAAGAAGAAGATCATTAAAGTTGCCAAGAAGAGTGAGAGTTCCAAGTAGAGAATTTAAGGCTCCAGAGTGGACGTACATCATCATTGAATATTTTGAAAATCTCTATCTAAATGGAGAACCAGAAAGTGGCACTGTTGAAGGATCTGATGAAAGGGAATTGAGAGCACCTTAAAGAAAAAACTTTTGTACCAAAGGTGGAATTCATTAAAAAAAAATTATCAAATGAAGAGAAGAAAAGATCCAAACAAAAAGGGACTGAATAAAAGCTGATTGCCTTTGAAGTGTGGGATCACAAAGAAAAATGTGTTTGATATATAATAATTAAAAAAATATTTAGATATTAAAAATACTTTTTTCGATACCAAAATGGCAGAAATGAAAGTGACTGAACATCCGAAATCTAGTTTGAAAAAAAGATGTGTTAAATGTTGTTTATGTAGTATTACAATACTAATATTGGTGTGATTACTGTTGACTGTTGTTGTACCTGTTCTAATGGTAACTAATAGTCAAATAAGACAAATACTACTGAAAGACAGAATGCAGTTACTAAGAAAACTACTACTACAAGTTTGGAAGAAATGGATGAAAGCATGTATTATCATGATAAATCAAATAGGTATTCATCATTAAATGTATTTACTAAACTCCTTTATCAATATGTTGATATCATGGATGTGAGTGACTGTTATGTCTGCATGAAACTACCAACTTCTGTCTCAGAAGGTGTGACATATCACCATCTTCCATTAACTTATGGTGGGTCCTGTAGTGTTGTGTTTATTTTGTTCTTTGTAACTGGCAAGTTGCAGTATTATTTTGCAAATATGGATTTGGTCTTTTCAGAAATTCCTTTTCGAAGAAACCTGAATCTAGTGCTTAGTAGTAAAGATGCAGAGTTTATGTGTTAATTTTTCTTAACAACGATTCCCATTGATATAACACATGCTCATATCAATAACCTGATGTGTCTTTTACACGATGAAGAGAAGGGAAAGACTAAATTTAGTAGTGGAAAGAAGACAGGATATCCAAAAGAAAGCTGTTGAGCAGATGTCACATGCACAGCCATGGGCTACTCAGGAGGGGGACTATAAGAAAGGCGATACTCATGCTGCAATGTCCCTAGACTTGTCAAAATTGGGGAAATTCTGTCTACATATACTAAAAACAGAGTATAACAAGGTTTTCATTGGTACTAGTGAATGTGAACATACCTTCCTAATAATGGGGGAATCAGGACTAAAAGGTGGAACTGATCCTGTTTTTCTAGGAATTTACTATGTGTGTGGTGAAAATGCCTATTAAAGGTTGCCAGCACGATGGTATGGTAGTTGTTATTTTGGCATTGTATTTCTGAATATATATCACATAACTAAGACCAATGAAATAGATATTATAAGCAAAGGACTAAAAAGAAGTAAAAGAGCAAGTTTTTCAGAAATAGTAGGTGACATATTTGGTGCATTGATACCGTCAGTTGGAGTCGTATTGAATTCACACAAGGTACGTCAATGGTCTACAGTAGTTGATCATTTATCAACAGATACTGCTGGTGGATTTTTAATGATTAACACTGAAATGGTTGGAATAAGATCTATGGTTTTGCAAAAAAGACTTGCCCTGGATATTTTCTTGACAAAAGAGGGTGAAGTCTGTGGCATGTTGAAAATTCAACACTGCTGTACATATATCCCAGACAAAAGTAAAGGTATTGAGGGCTATATTAAGAATATTACAAAATGTCATGAAGACTTGACCCAACAGGAGGTTGACAGTGTTTGGGAAAGACTCAGTAAAAGTATTTCCACTATAGGTAGCCTGGTTTCTAATTTTGGGAGTAGTCTATTAGGGAAGATACTAATTCCTATAATTTCAATAACATTAGTAATTTTGATGATGATAAAGATTTATAAGTGGTGCAAAGGTAAAGTAAAAACAAGGAAGATAACAGTAGCAGAAGAAAAAAAGATGGGAAGAAAGAGAAAAAGGGAAAAGATAGAATTAGAAGAATTGAAAGAAAATCTATATGATAGAATGAAAGAGATGAACATAAATGAGAAAAATAAAGAATGCATAAAAAGCAACATAGATACTAAGATCTAATGAATGAAGCTGGCACTTGGTTATGATGGGTATTTTATGATGGCTCTAAAATGCCATCAGAGGGGGATTGATGGAACAAGGATTCAAGAAAGCAACACTTTCTCGGATCAATCCCTCATTAACAAGTACTTATCAGTACAAATAGTAAAGAAGACGAAATAAATATGCGCACGACATTTACATATAGGGAAGAGAGTTTATGCATGCTTAATTAATGAAAATAAAATGCAACGCGACTAAAACCTGCTTTCAACTGGAAAACGCTTTTGCGCATGTGCGAACTAAGATTGCATAAACAATAACATGACTAACCCGTTTTTTAGAGGGAAAAATCTCACGTATGAGCAAGAATTACTAACATTAGGTCTTGAGGCACGGCATGCCTGGCATATACTTGCCTGATTTTAAAGAGACCTCTTGCTGCTAATGCTTTTGCTTAAAGAAGTTATAGTAACATGGGATAGTGTAGAAGTGGGTGGTGAACGGTGCAAATCACATATTTGAGAAATTAACATCTGTTTATGATTCCTTTATTAATAGTGTACGTTAGGGCCTGTTATCATATGCAAGGGAAAAAGATGACTGCGAAAATGGAGGTAAGCTAAGCATGCACAGTAGAATCATGATGTAACCCGCTGACCATGTCGCTGAGAGGCTGCCAAGAGCCAAGAACGAAAGACGTGTGAAACCTCTTCTCGACTGTGGAGCTATATTTATAATGTCATTTGATTTGCAACATTAGATATATGGGAAAGGAAATAAGACAGAATAAGGAATTAGCTAAATGAGATGGATTTGTTAGACAAAAGAGTTTGTTAAGAAATTAAATATGACAGCATGAGGTGAATGACAACTCCCCTGCCCCTGGCCAATCAAGTTCGTACTTCATCAATATTTGCAACTTTGAGGGTGGTTCATGCAGAAATAAAGACTATAACTAGTGTAACTTAAATTGTTAGTTGTCGACATTACTGCAAGAGAGAGAGACCCGAGAGCTGCTGCTGATGAGGAAAGGAGAGAGCAGATTGGCAAGATTCACCTTTGAAAGACAACCTGATTAGATTGAAGATTCCGGAAGAATATCGAGGAGGGAGAGAGTGTAAGAGAGTGTTGGGTCTGTAGAGAAGTCTAGTAAGTATTGCCCGGTCCTGATCCTGTCCTATAGCCTTTGTCACCTGATTCTTCATCAGGGGACCATCACCAGCCCTTAGGCCAGAGAGGTGGGCTTGTGTTATCACTTTTGGGTAACTATTATTCGGTCTCAAATTTTCATATCTTTTGCAAATGTATGATTTATTATGCCTTTTGTCTCTAAATATTTCCACTCTTAATGCATTGATTTGTTGAATGTGTCTGTGATTTTGAATGTATTTGCTAACTGAATTTTCTCTCCCATGAAAGTTGATGGAGTTTGCACTGTGAATTTGTACTGATGAGCACTCATTTATGACTGAAATTTAGATAAATTAGGTAGTTAATTGTTAATATCACCATCAACTACTCAACTAATGGTCCATCGACCAAAGGAAGAGTGTTGATCCATGAAGATTAGTTAGACATTAAAGGTTCTCAAATAATATTGAGTTTACAGTGAGTCAACTAAACAGGATTAAAGTGAAATTACATAAACTTGATTCCTCCAGCAGAAAACAGCCAGGGAATTTGAATGTGCATATGGGCCCATCTGTCACGTTGTGAAGTGTTCGTCCCTGGCCTTTCGCTGGATCACAAGGACCTACATCGGTGAAGCTTCATACAGTGGGGGTTGCGATGTGGGCTACAAGGTTGATCTGGAGTTCTTGCGCTGGGAGAACCCTTGCAGCAGATGTGATGCATCAGTTCAGCTTGGGATCGTGCCACACATAAAAGGAGATGCATCAGTTCTGCTGGGTCCACAGATGGGCTAGCAGAGTACCTTTAGGCTGACTTCCAAGGGTCCACGGCTGGGGTGGCACCATTTGGCAGAATAGGACTCACAGACAGCAGAATGCAGGTGCTGGGTTCAAGGTTGATGGAGTTTTCTGGCTCTGAGGCCCTAGTCGGTTGGCCAGCCAACTAGCCCCTGGAGACACTTAGGGGGCCTGGGTGCAACAGATACAGTTCCAGTTCTTTTCACCTGGGCAAGAGGACAGCAGGTCAGCACAGCAGGGCCGCAGTCCTTCAGGGCAGCATTTCAACAGAGCACCTGTCCTTTCAGCATCACAGCAGTGCTTCTTGCTGGCACAGTACCCACAGGTCCAGAAGTGTACTGAAGAGGTATGAGTTCCAATATTGATATCCAGTTCTGCCTTTGAAGTGAGAGAAATTTCTAGAGAATTTTCTTTGAAGTCTACAGGCATCCTGCCTTCCCTGTTCTGGCTCTAGGATAACTGCAGAGGGGTGTGTAGCCCTTTGTGTGGGGGCTGAACACAGCCTATTCTAGTTAAAGTAGGGCTTGTGCCCAGCTCTGTCCTCCCATCCTGCCTGTGACATTGCATCTAGGCACACCTAAGCTCTCTGGCATCTGTGGATGTCTAGGAGGAACATACAAATCCCAGCACCCAATCATGTGACCCAGAAGCAGGATACAGGCATCAAATGACAAAGGTAGGAAAATGCCAACTTTCTAAAAAGTAATCCAGAGGGCATGTAGCTTACTCGCCCATCAGTCGCACTGCCTGGTGCATGAATGTATCCTCACATTTAACCAATAAACGTATAGTACTCCAAATGTAATCCAAATTGTAAACCAGTATTATTTTTGAAAATGTGACAAACGTGTATGAGAGAACCTTATTGGCCAGATTTCGTTTAGGATCCATCCGTTCACTCATATGTTTTCTGCTAGGTCAATACTCCTTAACTTGCATTACCAATTGACCATGTGACAAGCAATCCAGTTAAACTTGATTACATTTTGTATTTTTCTGCAAATATTATCAGCCATATACAAGGAGGTTTCTATTACCGCTGTTGCGTAGGTATACATTTTCAAAGCTTCTCCATTCTTCTTACTGCAACTCAATGATTGCAATACATGTTTTTCATTTGCTAGTTTTCTGAAGTGCATTCTTGCACATGATGTTTTAACAATAATATATACATATACCGTCCTGTATTATGAATTGCTGGTTTCTTATTATGTATGTCACCTAAGGTTTTTATTGAAGGAATTTGTAATTTTAATATTTTTATTGCATGACTTTGCTTGTGTGTCTTTTATGATCTACCATTGGAAGATCGAATAAAGACAATGATGATGATGATGATGAATTAGTTATCTGTTCCCATGTGTAAATTACAGCTTATTAAATGTAATGAGGTAACTCCAATGTTAATCAATGGGAGAGCTAGGTCTTGCAGTAGTGAAAAACCAGGCCAAATAGGAATTGATTATTATTTATTTCAGTTCACTTATGTTGCTTAATGCTGTACTGTGATTGATGGAGCACTGCATCATTTAGTTTAGTTTATGTTGACCATGTGACTTTTGATTAGTAGTTTAATATTGAAGGAGCCTAATTTGGGTGTGAGTCATGTATGGCTTGCCCGGACTTTAGAGATAATACCCTTGTCAGTCTGTGTCTTTCTTAGAACTTTAGTATTCTTTAGTATTCTTGAGTATTATTTCTGAGGCTTCACCCAGTGTCATATCTCCTGCTACATTTGACTATGAATTTTACTAGTCATTATGTTTACCTTCTGTATTGAACTTTAAAACTTTAATAAACAATCTTGGTTCAAAGTTTTGCTAATCTCAAGACTACTCATTTAATTGATTATGGTGAATTATTTGCTGTGCATCTAATCTCCTTAAGGGCACACTGCCTCTTAAGCTCTTAAGGACAACAACATCCCGGATCCTTCATAGGCGCTATCTGATAAGATAGCATCACTAGGTTTGGTGGAAAACTCAGGCTGGGAAATGCAGGATAACTGATTAGAATTCAGAGAAAACATTTTCCCATTCCATAGACAGATATATGGTCTGCAATCTGTCTACGCTTTTTGATCTAATAGTCTGCTTAAATTGGATAATGTGCAGTGTTCCTGTGTTCCTGAACAGTACCTGAGCAAAGGAGTGTGAGTATTAATAGGGAGAATGCATTAGTAGTAATACAGCTACTTCTATTATTGGTACAGTTACTACTGTGACTGCAACACAATCAAGTGGACCAACAAGGAGAGAAAAACAATTCTCCAACTAAAAGTTAAATTTGCAGAAATCTTGCAGTGTACAATTGGCATAGAAAGACCAACTGCATACAATGAGGATGAATTGAGATATATAAACAAAGGGGCAAGATGTGCATGTGAAGCATATTCTAGATCTAAGTATGTGGCAGAAGAATTAAATGTTGATCTATATTGTATCTATATTGTACCTAGGAGCAAATATTAAATGTGTACAGAGACTCCAGTGCATTCAGAATGCTGCAGCGCGTCTCGTTTTAAAGCTCCCGAAGACAGCCTCATCCAACAAGCCCTGGCCTCCCTTTATTGGCTCCCGGTGAGGGAACAAGTTCTTTTTAAAGCTATGTGTGTCAGTCACCGCATTCTGCAGAAGAAGGGGTCCTCTTATCTGTATGACCTTCTTACCCGACATGTTTCCATCCGCCGTCTGAGATCAAGTGGGACGGGTCAGGTTAGCATTCCGACCATCAGAAGAGCTAGGATGGGTGTGCCTCCTTTCACTTGTTAGCGGCCACACATTGGGATAAACTCCCGATAGGGCTCCGGTTTCAATCCTCAGAGATTATTCACTCAAGATGTGGCTTTTCCCATCTGGTAATCTTCCTGTTTGATCCTCTCTACTTTACCTCACAGCCCGGAACTGGCTCTTGTCACAGCGCGGGTGCACACTAGCTAGTGTAGTCATGCGCTTTACAAGCTTTATTATTATTATTATTATTATAAAAAGAAAAAGTAGCACAGAAATCAGTGGTTCTGGAACAATTTGCAGAGTGGGGGTGCTGCCATCAGTGTAACATTCCCTGAAGTCATAGTGACTTTGAAAAAGTGTGACACAGAGAACCAGTATAGCAAATTATTCATGTCCATTCAGCAGGGAAGTGCTAAGGGTGTGGTATGTAGCCTGTGGTGCATTTAAAAGCAAACTGTGACAAATATATTTCTAAAGCCTCATGTGTTAGTACACTGTCATTTATAGAAAGCTCATTTTCCATTGAAATGGCCAATACATTTGTCCTGATAAGCAGTTTTACTGAGAAAAATATATATCACAAAAACATTAATGTGTAGAAATCTGGTTGCTGCAAATATTTATTATTGGCACATCACCAAGGTTCTTGATTTGTTTTGATCATATTAAAATCTTGTTTCCATCACACTAGAGAATTAAAAAAAACAAAATCCTTTATTTATGCTTGCGTGACTGCGTATATATTTTGAAATATTTTTACTGTTTACATACAGTATTGTAAATGTTCCTGTATATTAGAAAAAACTGACACCCTACACCTTTTCATTCACACCCATGTATTCCAGCAAGTTAGTCCGATAATTAACTTTACAAAATCCTCTTACCCTGCAGTCAGCAAAAGAATAGTGAATACCAATCTCTATGTTAAAGGAATAAGCAGCATGTTATCAGAATATATAGCCTGGCATTTCACCAGTTTTTGATTGCACAACAAATGTGTTAAGATAAAAAAAATGCATCTGTATGCTTATTCAGTTTCTGAACCAGCTTTTTTGGGGGGGAGATCTTGCAGCACTCCGCACCCTTTCTGTCAGTGCCCATTACTGATATAAAAAAATGGATCTCTGTGATGATGATGTAAATGAACTGAGATCTCTGACTATACAAGCACAAATTAAAAGATTCATTAACAACATAAAATATTGGTTGAATTTAAGAAAATACAACGATATGTGGAATAAGAAAGTGGGAGGCAACCTAAAAAAGAAAAAGACTGAAGCACAATTCAAAGCAAAAGTGAGTATGAGGGATCCTGAAATAGGAACTGTTGTGTCTGGAATTCCCTTGTGAGAAGTGCATGGAGGTGATTATATGCATGTTCCTTGGCAGAGATCAGACCTCCTTGCATTTACAAAAAACACGTTAGGTAGGATCCAGATGGTATACGGAGCTAGAAAGACTGGTGACAATTTTAAAAGAGCTTTGGGTAGATTCGAAAATGTTGTTTGAAATTATTGTCTGAAAGGATTTGTGCATGCATGTTATGAGAGGCTAATGCAGATTCATAGAAACTATAGCATTGTCCACGATCCGACAAAAGATGGCATCAGCGGATTCGCATTGGTTTTTGTGTTGGGTTTCCATCTGTAGCTTAGTTCTCATACAACAGTGTAATTTGTTGGCAAACTAAGTGTACTGATAAGATTCTGAAATATGCAAAGTACTGTAGTGTTTGTTTCAATGCAACCCAAAAGAAGCAAATGCAGCTGCAAACCAGATAGCAAAAAATCAAATGCAACAGTCAACTGCTCCAGCCCAACTGACTTTTAAGCAGAATCAGAGGCAAGTTAATACAAATAGCTGTTGAACCATCAAGCCGAGTGAAATAAAATTCCCTATTTCCAACAGGATCCCAGTTTTCAACAAACTAATTTAATGATTAGAAATGGTTTTTCCCAGATTCCAAGGACTTTCGGAATTCCTACTGAACTGAATCAGGCGCAATGATGGTGCCTGAGGGGTTGGCAGGAATGCATACTTGGTGCACTCCAAAAGGTAGATGAGAGTGGTCCATATGTAGAAGGTGAGGTGATTGGCCATCCAGTATCATTCTTAATCAACACAGGTGTAACCCGCTCCATGGTCCGTCCCATGGAGGTTCCAAACCTACCTCACTTGGGAAAATAAGTCTAGGTACTGTTAATCAGGTCTCACCAAATGTTCCTTTAAAAATTGGCCAGCTGATGAATGATCATGAGTTCATAATATGTAATGCAAGTTCTGTAAACTTATTAGATAGGGATTTACTTTACATCATAAATGCTGGGTATAATGCATGCTCGATGGAGTGGCAATTGAAATGCAAGATAAAGTCTGTGAATTTACAGTAGAATCACAAGAGTGACAAGAGTCAAAAGTTCATTATTTCTACTTCTTCCAACAAAAGATGATTTGCTTCTCGATTTAAGACACACAGTGGAACAGAAGCTGTGTGATTTTGCAAGCAAATAAATTGGGTTGATTAAAAGTGCAGAGCCAGTCAGAATTACAGTGAAACCAAGTGCAGATTTCCCTTGGCCTCCTCAGTACAAGTTTACTTGAGAAGCAGAGGAGGGGATTGAAAACAATTAATAACGGAGCACTTTAAATGAGTTGCTGGAGAGTCCTTGCTACTTGCCTATATTGGGCTTAAAAACCAAGTAGGAAATGGAGGCTGGCCCAAGACTTTAGTAAAATGTATACAATATTGGTCCCATGTTGTCCTCTGGTACTGAAACCTACAATGATTTTGCTCCAGATTCCTGTGGATGCGGAATGGATGTAGAATGGTACACAGTCATTGACTTGTGCCAAGCATTCTTCTCCATTCATCTTCATGAGGATAGTCAATATCTCTATGCGTTCAGATTTCTAAATAAAGTTTGTGTTTTTTGCATCTCACAAGGGTATACAGAAAGCCCCTTAATCTTTAGCCAGAATCAAAAGATAAATTGAGAAAATTTGCAGTTGCACTTTAACTCAGTGCTGGTCCAATGTATTGATGATCTAATGATTGCATACACAATAAAAGATATCTTCCACTAAATTGCAATAGTGTATGAAAGAAGTTGTTTACCATATTGAAAAAGGTCTGAGACAAGGGTCTAAAGAACACATTCCTTCAATCCCGATAATTATTCCACTAAAGAAATGATTCCATTATCCTCAATCCAGTTCTTTAGTGAACTGAGAATAACCTAAGAGTACAAATTTGGGCCTACATCCAGCAGCGTTATCAAACGATAGTTGCCTGGAACATTCCTCCCTCCTATCTCCTATGCTGGTTTAATTATTGCACCCTTTTTAGCTGGGTGGGAATGTACCAGTCTTAGTTATGGCTATAAAAACATTTGGATAAAAAGCTGCCCACCACATTCGGTTTGACTTATTCAAAATTGCCGGAAGATTATCTGGTTCTGCTGCTTTAGTTACATTTAGGGAGGATATCAGTTTGGCTATGGCTTGAGCGGAAAGGACTCCTGGGCTTCCTCTACTAGATTTGGCCAGCTCTCCCTCTCAGTTATCTCCCTGTTCTTATAAACGTTACTTAAAAAGACTACCCAGTCCATTTCTGGCACCATACACCTAGCTGGGTAGAACAAAATACTACAGCCACTCTGGACCAGCTTCCAGCACTCCCTCATATACTTCTCGGTAAAGTTCTAATCATATGTTCCCAATTTGACTGGAAAAAGGCTGCATATTTATCCTAGCCAGGGCCTTATACTCCCTTTTCTTACAATTATAGACCTATTTTCCTTTTATTGGGTCCTATCAAGGTCCATCTCCTTGAAGATTTGACACTGCATCAATTGGTCCATGTATTCTTCATCATCAATTTTATAAATTATCTACTTCAAAGGGATCACCCGCCCCCTGGATATAGGTACTGCAGCTATGGCCATTTTTAACCCCCAATGATCACTACCCCTTATGCCTAAAACCTTAAACTCTGTACAAACATGCAAAAAAAACATGACTGAATAGACATATAATCAATTGGGCACTGCTGGTTCCCATACGGATACGTTTGATCTGCTAGTACCATTTAGGCATATAAACCCTTATTCAAAGAGAAAGCGCACAATTTTCCCTTCAAACTTAGACTGAACACAATTTGGGAGAATTGCTTTGGGGATACCATAACAATGAAATATATCGAACGCACCTGGGTCAACCTTTCCCAGGTCAAGGCGAAGATGAAAGTCCCATAGCAGGAGAATCAGGAGGCTCCTTGGCAACCCTGCCAACTGTACTACATCAATTTTGAATACCTCCCACAACTCTTTCCGAGGATCCTCTTGATTTACGTAGACATTTGCAACTGTTAGATTATTTTTTGCCATAGACAACCCACATACAGATCCAGTGATCAAGCTTGTAGCCAATCACTACTTGTCTCGATGAGACCAGTATTCATTGATCCTCCTATCAACTGCATGAGCCCCAACTTAGGGCCCGATGTAGGTCGGTCGGTAACGGCCGAAAATGGTTATTTTCGGCCGTTACCGACCGGTATACCTGAAATGGTATGTAGGGGCTCATTTTTACAGAATCGGTAATTTTACCGATTCGGTAAAATTACCGATTCTGTAAAATACCGAATCAGTATTTTTACCGAATCGGTATTTTTCTGATGTAGGTGGGACTCTTCAGAGTCCCAGGAGCCTTAACGAATCGGTATTTTACCATCAAATCCAATTTGATGGTAAAATACCGATTCAGGTGTGCATGCACATGTGTGCATGCACACCTATGCCATGTGACAGGCAGACCTGCCCTTAGGGCAGGTCTGCCTGCCACATGGCACCCGTGCCTGTTTTGGGGGTGGCAGAGGGTGTCAAAGTGACACCCCCTGCACCCTTGTGTGAATCGGTATTTACCGATTCTGTAAATACAGAATCGGTAATGCCCATTCTTTCCTATGGGCTTTGAAGCCCATAGGAATGAATGGCCATTACCGATTCTGTATTTACAGAATCGGTAAATACCGATTGTTAAAGATTCGGTATTTGAACATCTGGATATACCTACATATCCACACATTAGATTTACCGATTTTTAATTACCGAATCGGTAAAATTCGGTAATTATAAATCGGTAAATCTAATTTACCTACATCTGGCCCTTAGTTCCTCCTTTTACAAACTGCTTATATTACCTCTGGTGGTATGACGCCCCCGCGAAACAGGTCTCATGGAAACAAATTATCTAATTTCCGGTCCATAAATGTGTGAGATCAGTTGTTCTCTCTAGATTCCCCAACCCATGTACATTCCAGGAAACAACACCCAAGTTGGTGGATGCAGCAACTACCTAGTCTACCTGTCGCACCCAGTAATGAACACTCTCCCTATCAATGCTTAGATGCGTAATGCTATTGCATAGAGAGATCAGATATGTCCCTCTCTCTCTTGGCTGCGACAGAATAGTTAACTTTAGGGTACCACAATTATACCCCACCACTTAGGGCTGGGCAGACTTTCCTGCCACCAATCACCAATTTTAGCTGTTCCTGGTTTAAGCTGGCATAGTTTACCCGCAGGGTAGTTACTGGAAGGGGAGGTTCTACCTCAATTGCCTCCACTGGTCTTAGGCCTAATTTATTCAGCACAGCACTAGCCTCTAGAACAAAAACAGGAGAACTAAAACTTTTGTTACTTCTCTATCTGCTTTGGACTGGATGAAGGCTACATATTCAGTATCTCTTGATACAACCTCCTCCAGTACCTTACAGGATCAAAATACAAATAAAATACTTGACCTGTATAATGTATTCCATTTATAAGAAAAAAATCCCTTTCGGATCACCTCCAAACACATATATTTTACCCTTGGTTCATTATGCGTGGACTATGCCCACTCTAGGGCTATAACGTCCTATGGGTGCTGAGTGGCTACTAGTTCATGTCCCTCAAATTTCTTAGAACTCCTTACACACTGACAGGATTTGCTGATTTGACTGGCGTGACCCCCACTCTTGGGCTAAAGCCCACCTTCTGTTTGGCAGAACCAACCAGTCCCTTACTTTTAACCCTTTTTATCATTCCCCTCTTCTCTGCACCTGCCCCTCTTATAAGTTGGCAACTCTTTTTTGAGGTAAGCTGTACTGCTTGGTCTTGAGCCGGCTTGCGATTTAGACTAGGAGCCCTGCTTTTAGACCCGGACTCCTTCCTCTTCTCCACTTCAATTGACCCAATCGCTAGCTCATACCCGACCCATAATTCCATCTCCTCACCAACATTGGCCTTCTGACTGGCGTCATCCGTGTTCCCCTTGGCTCAGGGTCACCACATTGCACACAGGGGGGTGGGATTACTGGTCTTACCAATAAGGGCATTCAAGCATTAATTTCTTTTTATTCTAACAAAATAAATCTCCTTTAGCAATCCAGCCTCCACTCTCACAAACTTGTTAGCAGCAAATGATGCTTCAGATAGCCCATGTAATGTTTTCTGCATTCACAGAATGACATCCAACATCGGGGAAGAGCGAGACAGTAGGGAGTCAATGTTTGCGGCAGATGTAGTCATTATCCTGTGGTTACCACCCTAAGGACCCTAAACAGATGTATCTGGTGCTCCGGGAGTGGCCTCTTTGACTGAACATCCACAGATTCTTCCGCTCTTGATAAAAACCATTCTACACTATCCTCTGCCGCCGTCCCCTCTCTGTAGCTAGCAAAGCTCAGCTCTGCTGGACAAAACAAACATGAAGAAGAAAAAAGCTGGGGAGGAATCATACCTGAGGATCCAAACTTTCCTTCCGCTCTGTATCTAGCAACTCCTGGGGGGCGCCCACTGAAGAAACCACATGTCCCACAACCACAAGTTTGTAGAGTCTGGCAGTACAGGTGTCTTAAAGTGCTGAACCACAAAGTCTTGATTTGAAACTGTCAATGATTTTACTTATGGGTGGGCTTTGTCCACTACTGGGGTTCCACCGGCTCCTACTTCTTCTTCTACGCAGGAGGAATACACTGGGTCTCCTATTATCGGTGTGTCATCTCTCCACCCAACTACTTTCCCAGCTTTTGCTGGTACCACAAAGTTTTGGCCCTTTCTTTTTAATTGAGGCATCGTAAGGCAAACTCCTACCGATTGCAAAGTGGAAAGCTGCTATATCAGTTATTGTTACGAAAAGCACTCACCACCCCCTCCTGCCTTTCAAGTCTTCAGCTGTGTGTGCTACAGTGCTGCTGCCACCACCCTTTTGCCATTATTCGTGCTCTATTTTGGACTAGGCTTTCCATGACTTCCAGCACTGCCACCACTTCGGGGGTATTTAGCACCCTCTCTACAAGGCAGGTGCTCCCGCACCACTTAAGCCAAGCCTTTAATGAACCCCCTTTACTCCTCACCAAAGACCGCGGGTCAGTGATTCAACCTCGCGTGACAAGAGGAGTGTGTTCTGATTTCAATATCAGCAGTCTGCAGACTTCGTGACTTGTACTACTTGTGGCCCCACTTTCAGGCCCTCTCCATCCTGCGGCTCACTCTTGGGTCACTGGGCTCATTCCAGGATGTCCCAAACATGAGTGCTTGTAGCAGTGTGTTAAACACAGGTGTCACATTAAGTGGGCATGGGCGTGCTGGCACAGCACATAAACATGTCAGTGTTAGCATCGGCAGGAGGAGGAAACTTTGGAAGTTTGCAGCTTTGGAAGGAGAAAATTTACAGTTGCACTTTGACTCACTTCTGGTTCAGTACATTGATGATCTAATGGTCGCATCCAAAATATTAGGTTTTTATTAAGGCATAAGGTATCGTCCACAAAACTGCATTAGTGTATGAAAGAACTTATGTATTTTGTTCACATGTTCAAAAAAGGCAAGAAAAGTGTCTAAAGAACACATTTCTGTTATCCTGAGAATGAATCCACCAAACACACTAACAGAAGTAAGGGTGATTTGGGGAAGGGCTCGCTACTGTAGACAGTTTTTTCAAACGTTTTCCTAATTGCAAACCCTTTAATGAGGCCTATTCACAGTGATGTAACTGTACTGGTGTCATTTGATGATGAATGTGTAGAAGCTCAGTATTTAACTGCGAAAATAAAAAGATCAATGACAACAGTAAAATAAACAATTCGCTCTCAGCACGTTTAGGTTTGCAAGATTTATTGGGAACCCAATCAGAATGCAATCACAATGCAATATACGTGCAGCACGGAGACCTCAGCAAAGCTTACTGAGTGCCCAATTGGTATGACAGTGCAGAGACACTTTATAGGTATAAGCCCCCACAGGATGGGCATCATAGCATACGTAATCTGGATCAGACTATGACCTGCTGGACCAATCAGTGAAGTGCACATGTGGTGTGATACCCTTTTAAGGCTCGAAGTGTGTCTATACCCTAATGTTGCTGCCCACATGTCATCTACAAGAGCAGATTTGGGTTTTCCCCTAAAGGTGAAATCTGTGTTTCTAGTATACGTGGATTTGGCACGTATGTACTTGACCGGCTAGGGCAGGTCATGTCGACATCATTTACTGAAAATGTGATGTTTAGCAATAGCAAGCTGAAAGCTGGAAGCTGGCGTGTTTGTTCTCGGAAGCCTTGCGTTGCTTTGCACATTGCAGCTGACTAAGACTGACTTGACACACAAAATGGAGCGTGCGACCATTTTGTGGATTTCTGCTGGTGTCTTTCTTTAGTAGCTCAAAGAGGACTATAGGCCTGAAAACATATGTATTTGGTATCATATAAATGTCTGCTTCGTCATCCCCAAATCTGATACTAAATCATATGTTAATCAGAAGTCATCCATCTTTATCATCACCTGTCCCTCATCCTCATCCTTATGAGTGTCGTGTGGTGAATCACCTTTCCTGAATATGCAGTTGGCACAGGAACTGAAAATTGCTGCACAACAAGATGGGCATATTTTTATCAGGAGGCACAGTGTCAAAAAGGCTGCTACCACTATTATAACTACCTCAAGTATCCATTAGCCCCAGCCTGTGAACCAGGTTATCACATCTTCCCATAGGCTACCTGTGTGTATACCGTGGGCCTCCTCCCTAATATCTTTAATTATTTTTTATGGCTTTTATTATATTCCCACTGTTATCCGGAATGAATACACAGCATTGGCTCTGAGCCAGGGAAGATGCTGGGGAAGATGCCTCATGGAGGACGGAACAGACTCCTCCCTCCTTGGCCAGAATCATATCGAGAGCAATCCTGTTTTGTATTACGACAGCCCTCATGGAGGTGAACTCTTCTGTTATATTTCCTAAGGCATCAGTGGTAGAGTCCGCTAGATCCTCAATCATCCGGGAGAACTGGTGTATCCGTTCTGAGGTATAGATATTGCCTAGTACTGGAATCATTGCCCCAACACCTGTTAACACGTGGTCTACCCAAGCGGCCGTTCTCTTGGCCCTAACCAGTGTCAATTCTGTCTTTTCTGCTGGAACTAATTTTGTGAAGTGGGTCATCTGTGGGATGATGGATGCTAGGTAGCAACTTCCATACCATCCTGGGGGCAGGTAGAAGTATGCCCATGGACCACAGACAAAGAAAAGGCCCTTGTAACCTACCAGACCTGGTGACGGCTCGTCACGACTCCTAACTCGAGTTAGTCTGGTTGTGTGGTTACAGCTGCTCATTCCTATGTAAATCTGGGGAACTGCCTTTGTGGGTAGTATGCCTTTTATCTTGTATATCCTGTCCTCACAGTCAAATAAACCCTGCTCTCCTTGAGCAAACTCCTCGAAGGTGCATCCAAATGAAATGCACTCCTTCCAGTTGTCTTTGGACAGCAGTTCCGAAAAAGTGCATGTTCTGGTAGCTCCCTTCGAAAAAACCGGCACTCTTTTGGGTGTTACTACTTCATCCTTGAGGATGCAGGAGGGGGCTGGAACTTCCCCCACCCTGAACCTTGGTATTTTCAAGTGACCTGTTTCCATGTCATTCCAGCCTTCTCAGCCTTTCCATTCTTCATTTCTAGAAGCCCTGTCAAATCCTTTTAGCATCTCTAAGTCTCCCTTAGTGGGCTGCATATTCATACAAGGGATGCTCTTAGGTCTGAGAGGGGGTTCTGTTGTTCTTCTGCTATAGCTATAGCCATTGCTACCGCTGGGATCAACAGTCAGTATTTCAGATGATGGTGTACCTATCGATACTATTCATAGTCTCTTGGTGTTTTTGTTGGCTCAGTTCCATCACTACCATCCCCCACCCTTCCATTAAGATGTGGTATTTCAAGCTCAGCAGAATACACTATTATTTTTGCTGTTACTATAATCGCTGGAACAGGTAACAATATTGCAAGAATCACCGCTCTCCAATTACATGTGTGTCTTTCAGTGGACTGCATGACTCTGTACAAACCTTTCCCTTCCCTATGCTATGCAATCTTCTTGTGAATAGGCCCTAAGTTTATTCTTGGTCCACTCGGGCTTGTGAATAGGCCCTAATTTTGATCTTCTTCCTCTTGGCGCTATGCTAGCTGACCCTTAGAGTCAAGCATTTAACCACTGCTCTTCGCTTTTTTTTTTAATGTCTCGAACAGGTCTAGGATCAGTGACTTCTGTTGCAAAAGCGGCACAATGGCTGATGTTCAAGGTTTTGAATAATGCCAGAACCAGTATTCTCTATCGCAAAAATAGAACTATTGAGAATGTCAAAACGTAGGTCTGTTAATTCTTGCTCAGGGACTTGCTCTGGGCCAGTTGGAAAGGCAATGTCATTAAAAATTAATCTTATTAGCTCACTGAGCAATAGTGGCCTCGGTACAAGCAATGTCAGAATTGCAGTTATGTCTCTTCCTGGGCACAAAATGGTTAATTGTATACTGGACCGTTGTCCGCAGTCTTGTATTGACACAGATCGAAGTCTGTCTGTCCGGAGCATTTGCATTTAGCCAGCAGTCCGTCGATCATTAACCAGTTTGTTCATGTTTCTGTTTGCTGTGAGAGCGAAGGTGGTATCCTCGGCTGGGCTCTGCTGCTGGTATCTGAATCGGTGGCGTCCTTTCTCCGTCCCCAGGAGTTACTTTTTTCTTGTGGGACGCGTGAATCCACAAAGTTATGCTGTCACACTTGACAGCTGTGGCTGTTGTCAGAATGACCTGTCTTGGCCCCCTCCATCTTGGCTGCAAGCAATTCCTCTGTGTGTGGGCCTTGACCCAAATCCAGTCCCCAGCTTTCAGATCGTGGGCTGGTGGTGTCGCGGCCTCTGGAAGGGACTTCAGCACCTGACAGTGGAGGTAACGTAAAACATCGGTTAACTTTTTACAGTAACACAACAATGAGTCGTCCATTACTGACAGGGGGGCTGTTGACATATGCCCTGGTATTTGCATTGGTCTGCCAAATACTATTTCATGGGGGCTTAACTTTGTTATTCTGTCTGGTGTACATCTCATTGCTAGAAGCGCTAAAGGCAGTGCATCTACCCATGAGAGGTCAGTTGACGCGCAAATCTTTGCAATTTTACTTTTTCAGAACTCCATTTCTCCGCTCGACAGCCCCTGCTGCAGGTGGGTGATAAGCGCAATGTAGCTTTTGTTTTATGGCCAATCCCTTGCACAGTCCCTTTATGACATTGGAAATGAATGCAGGCCCATTGTCGGACGCCAGGAGGGAGGGTACCCCAAATCTTGGCAATAGCTCCTTAAGTAGACATTTGGCCACGCTCTGTGCATCACAATGTTTGGTGGGGTAGACCTCTGTCCATTTGCTAAACATACAGACGATGACCAAAACAAATTTATATGACTGGGTGGGGGGCATGTCTATAAAATCAAGCTGAAGGCTTTCAAATGGTCCATGGGGGGGTGGGAAGTGGCCAGGCGTAGTTGGGGTACCTTTTCCAGTGTTGTACTGGGCACAGACAGAACACTGCTTGCACAGCCTTTCTGCTGTCTGGCGGAATTTTGAGTTATACCAACACTGGGAGAATAACCATACAATCACGCCCCACATGTGAGGGTCCATGGAACAATCTGCTCATTGAAGGGAGCATGGTGGAAGGCAAGCATATCCTGCCATTAGGTCCTACCCATAGTCCCTCTTTCGTTTGTATGCATCCCTGTTGCTCCCACTCCTCTTTTTCATTGTCAGCTGCATTCCTCTGAATACGTATTGGATCAAAATGTAGTGAACCATTATCCTCTTTTGTGTCTGTCCTGTTGTCTACTAGTTGTACCATGGCTCGCTCGCAGCCTGTAAGCGCTATTCTCTTCGCTTCTTGGTCAATGAAAGCATTGCCTCTGGAGATGGGGTCTTTTGATGAAGTGTGGGCAGCACATTTTATTATGGCCACCTTGAAAGGTAGTAGCAGCGCTTGGAGGAGGTTACAAATCAATTGTGCATGCTGTATCTGCTGGCCTGCTAATGTAAGGAACCCCCTCATTGACCATAACTGGCCAAAATCGTGGACCACCCCGAAGGCATACTGACTGTCCGTGTATATATTTACTTTCTTTCCTTTAGCCCATGCACATGCTCTGGTAAGTGCCACGAGTTTGGCCGCTTGTGCACTTTTTGCTGCTGTCAGTCTCCCTCCTTCCAATAATTTAGTAGCTGTGCCCACCGCATAGGATGCTTGCAATACTCCTGTGTCATCCCTTAAACATGACCCATCTACAAATAAATCTCCTTGAGCATCTGGGAGTGGTGTGTCTTTAAGGTCTGGGCAAATCTTAGTATGCCTGTCTATGGCCAAGGCACAATCATGAAAGGAATCATCTGAATCAAAATCCTCCAGCTCATGTTCAGTGGGTAGCAAGCATGCAGGGTTCAAAGTGGTACACCTCTTGATGATAATGTGTGGTGTCAGGAGTACCAACTCATACCTGGTGAGGCGTGCATTGGTGAGGTGCTGTGTCTTAGTGGATGTCAGAAGTGTGTCCACGGCGTGTGGCACATGTAGTACTAGTGTGTGTCCTAACACTAAGTTGTCTGACTGTTCCACGTCAAGTGCTGCGGCTGCTACCGCTTTCAGACATGGTGGGAGCCCTGCAGCCACTGGGTCTAGCGTGGCAGAATAATATGCCACGGGCGGTAGAAAGCTCCATGTTTCTGAGCCAAGACCCCCATTGAACATCCCCCCTTCTCGTGGCAAAACAAGTGAAAATCTTTTCCATAATCTGGTATGCCTAGCGCTGGTGCTCCCTCCAACCTCTTTTTAGGGCATTGAAGGCTGTCTCGCATTCTTGTGACCAGGGTACAGTGTCAGGTATGCCTTTGTGTGTCAGTGCCTGCAGGGGTTTTGCAATGAGAGAGAAATTTGGTATCCAGTGACGACAATATCCTGCAACTCCTAGGAACGCCCTAACTTCCTTCTGAGTGCGGGGTCTGGGAAAATGTGTTATTGTCGAGATTCTGTCTGGCAACAGTTTTCTTGTTCCTTCTGTTAACTCATGGCCTAAGTATTTCACAGAGGTGAGGCAAAACTGTAACTTCTTTGGGGAGACTTTGTATCGCTTTAATGCTAAGTGGCATAGGACAGCAATGGTGTCCTTTACACAAGCCTCCTTTGAAGGCGAGGCCAATAGTAAATCGTCAATATACTGGATAAGTGTGGACCCCTCCTTTAGTACCAGGAAGTCTAAATCTGTTTTTAAGGCATGTGTGAAAATGGATGGTGACTCTGTATAGCCCTGCACCAGCCTTGCCCAACAAAACCTCTTTTGTCTAAAACTAAAGGAGAAGAAATGTTGGCTGTCAGGGTGCAAAGGGATGGTGAAGAAGGCGGAGCTAAGATCCATCACGGTGAAAGTGGTAGCCGACACGGGTATATTAGATAATATTGTTGCTGGGTTTGGGACCACTGGGAAAGAATGCAAGACTATTTTGTTCAATTCTCTCAGGTCTTGCGTGAATCTGTAGACAGGGGCCCGTTCGGGCCCTTGGAGGCCTTCTTCACAGGAAGAATAGGGGTATTACATTGACTGTATTGAATCTCTCTTAAAATTCCTTGCTTCAGGAGGTCTTGTGTCACTGGTGCGATGCCCTCCTCCCCCTCTTTGGAGATCTTGTATTGTGGCACTCTTGGGAGAACTGCCCCTGGCTTCAGTTTTATCTGTACCGGTGGGTAAATCAATACCCGCCCTACGTCATTGGCACTTGTTGCCCAGACCTCCGGCGGCACACAATGGCGTAATTCTAGTGGTATTTGGAGGTCGGTGCATGTCATAAAGGCTTGTATCATTAGACCGTTTGCCTTGCTCTCTAAAAAGACCCCTGTTGGTGAGCAGTGTATGGTGCATTGTGATTTGCATAACAGATCTCTCCCCAGCAAATTCACGGGGCAAAATCTGCTAAGAATAAATTGGCGGTGCACTGTTATCGTGCCTACTACAAACTGTAGTGGCTCAGTAAGGTATTCTGTAATAGGTTGGCCAGTCATGCCTACCGCGGTTATCGTAGTCCTAGAAAGTGGAGCTTCAGGCATTGTTAGTGCCTTCAGCATTGATCTTTGAGCCCCTGTGTCAATTAGAAATGGCACATCCCTGCCCAATATCTCTTCCTCTACATATGGTCCGGATTGATCTACTGCTATTGCTGGTGCCATTATGCAGTTTCCGCAGTTTCCCACTTTCAGGCATCCCTAGAATGATGCTGGGGGTGGGGGCCAGTCATTCATTACTGGAGTCCATCCTTCCCCCCCTGCCCATTGCTGCTGGGACTCATTTTCATGTTGCGGGTTGTCTCGGTACCCTGTGTGCCGAGTGTAGTTGGCGTGCTGGTGTCTGCCCTCTTGCCCGCTGTTCTGTTTGTACCTACTGTCCTCATTTCTTTTCTTTAATATTGGACAATCTGCTTTCCAATGATTAGGATCCTTGCAATAGAAGCATGCTGTTCCTTGTGATGGCAGGGAGGTTGAACTGCGGGGTAAGGAAGGTGTCCTACCGGCCTGCTGTCTTCCTATGCCTCGCCCCCCCCCTCTGCTCCTTTCCCTACCTCTGTTATTGCTATAAAACCGTTCTTGTGCTACCATTAACCTTACTTTTTCTTTCTTTAATTTTTCTGTCTCCATCGCCTGCGCACTGGACTGGAAATCTGAGCAGTACTTGGCTGCCGAAAGGACCTTCTCTATTGACTCTTGTTGCCAGCAGACGAAAGAAGTCTGCAAGTGTGTTCTGATGGGTGGTGTAAGGCCTTGTACAAATGTAGTTACCAGAGCTGGCATGGCATCTCCCATAGGATCTTTCAATCCACTGTTCTGCCTATATACTTGCAGGAGGCGGTCAAAGTATGTATTCACACTTTCATCTTTCTCCTGTTTGGTACTTGTAATTTTGCTCCAATCAACCCTATCTTCAGGTACCTTCTCCTTCAAGTGTTCCACTACTTTTTTGTATAACTCCCCTACTTCTGGGCCTGGCGTCCCTCCTTTGCCCCGCTTTGGTTCAACGTCTGGCCACTCAATCTTTCTTTTACAATCTTCCCAAAGGTCTTTTGGGATGACGATATTGAATAGCGTGTCGAGGTCTCTCCACAGTAAACCTCCTAATGCTGTCATTCTGCTAAGCTCTTCATACCATCTCCTTGGTTTGTCTCTTAGCCGGGGAAAGTCTTTGCTGAACGTGCTAATGTCCTGCCTTGACCATGGGACATAAACATATGCTAAATCATTTGGCACGTTGCCAGGTGGTGGCGGTATCTCTTGTAGGGGTATGATAAGTGATGGGACCTCTGTTGTCGTAGAGTTGCCTGTTGTGTTGGCTGTGGTGATGGAGTGGGCCAGAGAATGAGCTACGTCAATTACTGCACATGTGTGTATTAGCTGCTTCCATTGTTGTAGTTTATCTATAGCATATTTAAGCGTGACCTGCAACTTAGACTCTTCCCATGTTATTAAATCTGGGGCAGTGAATCCGAACTTCCCTACCTCCCAATCATATTTTTCTGGAAGTTGGGCACGACTACCTGTGGTCGTCTGGGCGTCGGCTTGCTTAGCATATGCTAAGTGGGCCTGGGGTGCTTTGTTCATTAACTCTGCTCGTGCTAAGTACAGTGTTTTCTCTAAGTACCTCCTATGTTGTGATTGTATAAAGGAGTCCACAGTTAGTGAGCCCTCCACGAGCCGCTGTAGTAGCGCTTGACAATTTAAAGAATCACTTTTTAACATCAGTTTTGGTGAATTTGGAGTTGACGCCAAAGCTCCTCTCGCCATTCCCCCCAAACTGCCTCTTCTTTTGTTCTCTGGAGCTGACTCTGTTTCTGTCAAACACTGCTCTAGTGTTGAAATGTCGTGTTCTGTGTGATGGACATATGTAAATGCATCCCATATTAGCGAGTGCCATTGTTGCTTGCTGAATGAGTCATCCTGTGATTCATCCTCAAATAATTGCTGCCACGGTCTGTCTATTAGTTTAGGTATTTTAACCTGTTTCTTAACACATTCTTTGAGAATACTGTGTTTCTTCTCGTTGTAGTCTGAAGCGGCTTTGACCGCTATCTCTCTCATTAGTTTCAGCGTACCCAGATCTTGGATAGACTCCAATTCCGGTCTCGCAACCTTATCTTTCAATGCTCTGTGTACAAAGGTTATGGCTGCCTTTCGTTCCCTGAGAGCTAGCTCAGTGTGTTCTGACTCAGGTGCATGCAGCGGTGAATCACCACCCAGGCACCCCAAGAGAATATCTTCTAATACTTGATCTTCTGCCCCTGCCCCACCTTCTACCTCCTCTTCTTCTTTAACTTGTACGCATGGGAATGCGCCTACTGTGTCTAATTGGTCTTTTCTCCATCTGCCCTCCAGTTTTGCCTGTAATATTTTCTTTTTAATTTCCATAAGTTCGCTGTGGACCTTAGATTTGACTGCGCTTGTTGAACGCATATTGCTTAACACAGAGTCCCAATTATGGTACGCCTCCCACTCCAAACTTCTAATCTTCTTTCCCTTTATATTTAACATCTGGCACAAGTATGATAGTTTGGCCATGTCATATGTGCCATTACATGGGAACTGGAGATCCTTGTTTTTAGATGTCAGATCATGCCACTTATGTGTGTACATAATTGAGCTTAAGCCTCTCTTTATAGCCACATTATATGAAGGTGAGTTCTTGGGTGGGACTGGCTGAGCCGTATATAAATTCTTTTTACTATTGATGTTTCCCATGGTTGAGTCGTGTGTAGCAGCTAGTCCTAAACACCTTACAAATAACTGTTCAAGTATACCAGACAAATGGGTTGCAGGGTAGACTTCAATACGGTAACATGTGACACAATAGGTTGACAGAAATACTTCACTTATATTTCAGCTGCGCAGTATTTGCAAGAGGGAACAAGAAAGCCATACATCAATCACCCCAACAGGTCATGCAGTGCCAATTCACCAAAGCATTTTCACAAGGGAGAAAAGAAGCCAGATCCTAGTTTGTTTGTTTGGGCCTTGACTGCCTGTGAAACAGGTAAGATAGGAAAACAGACCCTGTCTGTGGCTGTGCCACAGGGTGCTGGCATTCAACAATAGAGCAATAGAGGTGAATTGTTTCGTTCAGTTCAGTCAATCACATAAAACATCTAGGACACATACGGGGATCCTACGCGGCAGGGCTGTAGAAAAAAACCTTCTGTGCAGAGAATGTGTGCTGGTCTGCTGTACTTAGTCCCAAAGGAGTGAGGGGAATATCAGAAATTCTATCAAATTTTCAATTTTAGAGAGGTGCACTTTAATCGGTCTTTCCAGCCAGTCCCTTCCAGAGGCCAGGGGGTATTATGGGCGGGAGTACTTATTTGGCAACGTTTGTAACTGAGTATGTGAGGTGGAGGTTTTCTACCAGATCTCCTTAAGTAACGTTCTAGTATCCAGATTGAATGAATAAGCTGGCAAAGGTAACCTAGAACCTAGCAATAGGCAAAAATACTCCACCTGCCTAGCAATATTTGGCCACTACATAGGCCAAGCACATCACAAGTACACAATAAAAAAAATGCAATGAAACCTATAATGATTGAGAAAAGAAACACTGGTGTACCAGGTGTCACACCCCCCTCTTCGCGCCGAGGAGATCCCCTAGGCACGAACCTAGAACCACTCTGGCCCCTAGGTGGACGTCTCCAGGGGGAGGGTGGAGGCGGAACCCAGGCAGGGCGACGGGCGTCAGCCAAAGAGCCAGGAGCGCCCGGGGCGTTCCTCATAAAGGCCAAAATATTAGGCCAGTGGCGCGTGGGCGATGGTGATGGACCCAAGTCAGAGCTCATGAGAACAAATAAAATCACAATCAACAAATACACAGTAGAAACAAAATCTAGTAGCCAACCTGGCCACTCGTATCGCGATACCTAACAGGCACAAACACTATGTGCGAATCTGGGGAGCGAAACTGCCACGCCCTAAAATGGCGAGCTACCTGCTACCACCCACAGGGGAGCAAAAACTGCCACAGCTCACAATGAGGGGCCAACTGCTACAACCCAATACCGGAGTGTTAAAATCCCTGCCCAAGTGTACTCACCAGGCTTCGTCCAGTCTGTTAGACCATACCGATGTCCACTACACCCAATGGGAATGGTCTGGGGAGGGTATCCCGTATCCCAGCGGCCGGTGACTCTCTGCGGCGGGGGGGGGGGGTGCAGACCTTCGCCCTCAATGGCTGGCCAAGGGCCTACTGATACCGAAATCACCAAAGAGTTACTGCCGGCCAGGAATCCTGCAGAAGCTTGCCGTCACCATCCAGCCAGACAACGCAGGGGACCAAGACCAGACCCTATAGGATAAAAAAAATGTATGTGAGAAAAGGCAGCGGACTTCAGGTAGCAATGACAGAGACGAACACACGCCCGTGGCACAGAAACTAAGAAAGGTCAACAGCACCGAGAGCGGCGGGAGAAATAGAGAGAGAGAGAGAGCTAGACGGGAGGTACCTCCTGGGCCGTGTGGTGACAAAAACAAACATAAACCATCAGAGCCAGGAACAGCAGAATGGAGAAAGCGATCAGAAAAGGAACCACAAAAGACACGGAGTCCAAACAAGCCGTGTAAATATCCCCAGGACACAGGCACACCTGGTCAGACATAGAGAGTCAAGAATAAGAAGAGGCAGGAGAGGCAGAAGCACAACACAAGCGTGCCGAGAGCGAAAAGAGCAGGACAACACCAAAGACAACAGAGAGGCCACAAACAGACCATCCACCGGATCCGACCCCCTCCAGCAACCAACCAGGCCGGGGAGAGATAAACAAACAGAACGTTATCACCTCAAATCCCCGCCCTCAGAAGGGTGCCAAAGGGTCCGATCACCAGTGTCTGCTCCGTCGGTGTAGCCAGTCAGTTGTAATGGGTCCGCATTCTCCACCAAATGTAGAAGCTCAGTATTTAACTGCGAAAAAAACAAAGATCAATGACAACAGTAAAATAAACAATTCGCTCTCAGCACGTTTAGGTTTGCAAGATTTATTGGGAACCCAATCAGAATGCAATCACAATGCAATATACGTGCAGCACGGAGACCTCAGCAAAGCTTACTGAGTGCCCAATTGGTATGACAGTGCAGAGACATTTTATAGGTATAAGCCCCCACAGGATGGGCATCATAGCATACGTAATCTGGATCAGGCTATGACCTGCTGGACCAATCAGTGAAGTGCACATGTGGTGTGATACCCTTTTAAGGCTCGAAGTGTGTCTATACCCTAATGTTGCTGCCCACGTGTCATCTACAAGAGCAGATTTGGGTTTTCCCCTAAAGGTGAAATCTGTGTTTCTAGTATACGTGGATTTGGCACTTACGTACTTGACCGGCTAGGGCAGGTCATGTCGACATCATTTACTGAAAATGTGATGTTTAGCAATAGCAAGCTGGAAGCTGGCGTGTTTGTTCTCGGAAGCCTTGCGTTGCTTTGCACGTTGCAGCTGACTGAGACTGACTTGAAAAACAAAATGGAGCGTGCGACCATTTTGTGGATTTCTGCTGGTGTCTTTCTTTAGTAGCTCAAAGAAGACTATAGGCCTGAAAACATATGTATTTGGTATCATATAAATGTCTGCTTCGTCAAATGCATGAGTGCCGTCCTTGATCTCAGGGAAAAACTCTGTAGTGCACCCGCTCTAGGAATGCCAAATTATAAGAAATGTTGTTATCTTTTCTGTCATGAGAATGAAGGGTGTGCATCATCTGTAATTACACATACAAATCAGAATATGAAGTGGCCCATGGCTTACTTTCCTGCCACATTAGATACAGTTGCTGCCATGCTTCCTGGCTGCTTAAAATCAGTAGCAGCAATCTGTCTGACAACTCAGCAAAGCAAAGCAAGTGATTGGTTATACACTTATTGTGCTTGTTCCTCATTCGGTTGAGATTTTTCTGACTCATACATGAACTCAGCATCAAACAAACAGCGACCTAAAAAAAATATGAGGAGACAATCTTGTTGGCTGATAATACTTTTGTGAAGATCAAGGAGAAATAATCTCTGTGTTCTAGGCGTTCCAGAAGGAAGCAAAGGCAGTAACATTCGACAATATGTCATAGGACTGTTCACTGAAGCCTTCCCCAAGTTGACCTAGTGGCAGTGGGAAACTGAACTACAAAGGGCTCATTGATTTCCTTTTCGGCAGAAGAACGGTGGAGGGACTACAAATGCTAAGCCTAGAGCAATACTCATCTCTTTAAATAACTTTCTCACACGTGAAGCTCTGTATGACTTGGCTAGGCCTGATTGCAAGAGAAAGGGGAAGGGGGTTGAGTTTTTTGTTCGTCCTGACTATTGTCAGGCAACAGTGCAGCAGAGGTGGCAGCTTCGTCAGCTTATACCTTTATTCCAGGCCAAAGGTGCACAGGCATATCTTCTTAACCCCTTCCATGCTCATGACGGAACCGTTCCGTCATGACCACGCCCGATTTCATTAGGGCTCAGCACCGGGGTGGAATCGGGGCCGCAGAGAAGGGGTTAATCCCTCAAAACTGAAGATTATATATAAAGAGAAAACCCACTTTTTGATGTCAGAGTTTAGTGCCAAGGAGTTATTTGCCTCTATATAGTGTAGCATAATATAGTTGTAGGTCCTTTGCCTCTTTTTCTGAGCTGTCTTGGGATATTTTTCGCTTGATGTACCTACACTGTGTGTTTTCTTTGTTTGCTCATCGTCAGAAGATAGGTGCGACCAGCGAGACTCATCCTGCCTCTTATTCCATGACTTTAAGGGACTATGCAGTTCCTTTGCTTCTTTTGGGTGGGTGTTGGGGTGGGTAAGGGTGGGTCGAGGGGTGGCTCTAGGGGGGAGTGGGTGGGGCAAAAAAGAGCAGAGTAGTTTTTTTTGATGTAAGGAAAAATTGGAATCTGTTAATTAAATGTAATGGTCTTTTCACCACATATGCTGATATATATATGTTTTAATTAGAAATGAGCCAAGAAAAGGTAATACTTATTTTTTGTCAGCCATAGGAAATTATTTGATGGTTTATAATGGTTAAATTAAGGATTTGTTCATGGAACATCTGTGGGTTGAACGATAAAAAGAAAAGAGGGATAGCTGCCCAAATCCTTTATTCTATGAAGCTGGATATACCGTGTTTGCAAGAAACACATTTATCCTGGAACAATAGGCACTGGTTGAGATTTAGGTATGGAAGTTGTGGGGTGCACGCAACAAGGAACAACTACAAGAGGTGTCGCAATTATGAAAAGAAAAGTTAGGGAGACATGTAAACACCTAAAAGTTGATTCGTATGGTCGCTGGGTGATTTGTGAAATGTCTTTTGAAGGTTCCTCTTGGACTATCTGTGCTGTTCACTGTCCTAATTTAGATGACCCTGAGATGCTGAATCACTTTAGCATTGAGCATGCTGGATGGCCCTCTCCGTTAATCCTATGTGGAGATTTTAATTTGCATTTGGATAGCCAATATGATATAACTAGTGCCTCTTTGTATCAAGGTGGGAAAAAGAAAATTTATAAAGCTATGAGAGGGCTGATCAAAGAGTTTGGGTTAGTTGATGTAGGCTATGCCAAATGCTCGGATTCTCCTGGCTATACTTTCTTTTCTGTTCCCCATCAGAAATGTGTTCGTTTAGATTACTTTTTTATCACCACTAGCTATGTTAAGGATTCTAGTTATGATGTTCTTCCCAAAATAATTTCGGACCATATCCCGATTATCTTAGAATTAGAGGGAAATTATAGCCCTCCTAATAGGACTTGGACATTTGAGTGGAAATTACTAGCTGATCCACTATATATGGAACATATGGGGAAGTGGATTCCTGATTTCTTTAATTTTAATCGAGGATCTGCACCCGCATGTGTAGTCTGGGATGCTTTTAAAACGGGGGTACGGGGTGAGACGTTGTCTTATTCAATTATTTACCATCGGAAAACTCGAGAGAAATTGGCAGCCAAACTCAAGAAACTGCAGGAATACGAATCTAAACTAATGACAGCCGTTATTAGGTCAGAATATCGAACACATTTTGATGGAACTGGCTATTCAAAAGTCGAGGCTTTATGAAACAATTGTTAATAAATTAGCTTCAGAAATAGCAGTACATCTCTCACAAGTTTACAAGGGGGGAGAAAATACTGGCCGAATTTTAGCCAAAAAGATTTGACAAAAAGAAGCAGCTAATTATGTAAATAGGATGAGATAGGGCAAATCCATGAAAAAACTAAACTGATGACGTTTTGGAAGTCTTTCGTCAATATTACAACAAGCTTTATAAGGATGATATAATTGGCTATACCTCCGATTCACTTCTGGATTTCAGTGCTAGCAGTGGCATATCTATGAAAAATTCAGATCAGGTTATAGATCTAGAGAGAGATATTACATGGGAAGAAACTGAAGCTGCTATTCTTTCACTTGCTTCAGGCAAGGCAGTAGGTCCAGACGGCATCCCACTGGAGTTCTTTAGGATGATTCGGCACCAATTAAAGGAAGATATGATGCTAGTCTATTTGGAAGCACTGAAGGGTAAGGCCCCGGTATCTTGGCGGCATTCGATGATAATAGCTTTTTTGAAAAAAGACAAACTACCTCTGTTGCCTGCCTCTTATTGGCCCATATCATTAGTTAATGCTGATAGCAAGATTTTTTCAAAAATTTTTGCTACACAGATATCTGGTATAATTCCATCTATTGTGTCCCAATTCCAACATGGTTTTATCCCGAATCGCGATAACTCTGATTATGTACGCCGTCTTACTGCTTTGCTGGATTGGGCACTCGCAACCGAGACTACAATGGGAGTTACTCTGTTGGATGCTGAAAAGGCATTTGACAGGGTCGCTTGGCCATATCTGTGGGATCTTTTATACCAGAAAGGTTTTGGTCCAAAAATAATTTTGGCTTTGAAGGCTCTTTATCTTACTCCAACTGCTT
Source organism: Lissotriton vulgaris (assembly GCF_964263255.1). Taxonomy (NCBI): domain Eukaryota; kingdom Metazoa; phylum Chordata; class Amphibia; order Caudata; family Salamandridae; genus Lissotriton; species Lissotriton vulgaris. Next base: position 723,619 of record NW_028255065.1, on the reverse strand, counting down.
CTATTGGGTTGTTTGTACAGGAATCTGCCCCTTTTTTTATCTCTCGTGGAACACGCCAAGGGTGTCCATGTTCCCCGCTTCTTTTCGCGTTATATATTGACTTGTTTTTGAATGAATTGAATTATTCTAAAAAGATCAAACCGGTTCAAGTTTCCCACAGAGATTATAGAGCTCTCGCTTATGCTGACAATATTGTTGTGGTAACTACGGATATTGTTCATGCGGTGCCAGCGATAGAGGAATTAACAGTTCAGTTTGGTTCTTTTTCATAATACAAGCTGAATATCTCAAAGACCCAAATTTTTCATGTTGGTCAGGACCCACCGGCGCATATTAAGACGGTGGCAGAAGTTACCTATTTAGGTATTAAAATATCATTAATAAACAACAAAAAATTTCAAGGGGAATTGAGATTACCGACCCTCTAATATCCTATCCCCAATCCAACTGACCTAACAACAATTGGGATATTAGTGGTCAAGTGGTATGTGGCTAAGAAAGAAACTGAAGTGGCGTAGACTGTATCATATGTGTGCGTCTCCACAATGTACAGAAAACCCATCAGCCCACCCGATGGCGGAGCATCATCATCTGGGATTTTTGTAAAAGCAAACTGGTATCTCTACTAGGTGTCTCACTAGTTGTTATCGTGAGACATCCTAGTGAGGATCCACCAGTGAAGTGAAACAGCCAAAAATGAGGATGCAGTGGTGCTGAAAAACAAATTGCAGTGCCTCTCACAGCGATGTGATGTGCTCTGCAAGCAAGCGGTGCGTCAATCTCACCCAGTCACGACAGGCTCCTCAATGATTCTCGCAGCGATGGTAATCTTCCCGTACCGGACTAGTGTGTCCCGCAAGCGAAGGATGCAATGACTCTGGCAGGGGCAACAGGCACGGAAACTTCTTCACACTGAGGGGGATGCGCTCCGCAAGTGAGCAATGCGTTAAAACTTGCAGAAAGTCTTTAAAATCTTGGTTTCCAGCTTCCCAACACAGGTACAACTTCCAGAGGCACCACAACTGGCCCAAGCACTCTAGGATGGACAGAACTCTCTCAGCAGAGTTCAGGGAAGCTGGGGGTGAAGTCCTTTTGTTTCTGGGACTTCTTAACAGGGAGCCAGCTCTTCTTCAGGCCCTTGTAGATTCCTTTAAGCAAGGGGACACCGCACAAAGCAAAGTCCTACCCCTCTCCATGGAAGCAAAGCAACTGCAGGTCAGTCCAGCTAAGCAACAACAGGACAGTCTTCCTTCGTCAGTCTTCCAGCTTTCTCCTTGGCAGAGGTTCCTTCTTGATTCCAGTGATGAGTACAGGCCTCAGCAAGGCCCGTTAGTGCAAAGGGTTCGCCCTTCTGTACACGAGGTTCTCGGACTAAGATAAGAAGTTGGCACGGAAACTGAAAATACAAAGACATAGTTTAATAAACCTTTAACCCCGCGCTAGGGGGGAGGGGGTGCCGAGCGGCGCTCGCATGCTCGTGACGGAGCCGCTCCGTCACGAGCCGCGGTTGAGCTGTGCTCTTGACGGAGCGGTTCCGCCATGGCCCCGCCCGCTCAATGGAACGTCCAGCGCAGGCGCCGAATTCGCGCCACGCAGGCACGCCGAGCGGGCCATGATGGAACCGCTCCGTCATGAGCACAGCTCAACCGAGGCTCATGATGGAGCGGCTCCGTCATGAGCATGGAAGCAGTTAAAGGTGGTACTACAGCCCACACAACACTCTACAGCATTGTACAAGGTAGCACACCGAACTCAGCACATAGCTCCCTTTTATACACAAAGAAGGGGTTCATAAGTAGGCGGGTACAACACAAAGCATGATTTACGACCATATATGGACATTTCTGAACATGACCAATACATGGGTGGAGTTAACGGTTCTTGAAGCCCGCGAAAAAGCACATTCCTATCTACGCTGATCAAACACAGATGTGACTTTTACTGAGCATGCGCTAGACGCACAAAGAGGTTATTTATAGACTGTTGCCGGGCAGATCCCAGGGATAACTAGCGAAGAGGTAGGACTCGTCACATGACGGGCACATGGCAATATGTAGCATACAAGATGGAGGACAATAAAACAAAATGGAGTCTAACCATTACGAAAGTTAGGGCGGGAAAACGCAACAAATGGATGACAAACTATGTCTTTAGCTAATGCTTAACATTATCGCTGTTTTATTTACAACAGACGACCCTTTCAGCATTAGCTGAAGACATTCGGTTTTCTAGGATAATCTAAATACTCATCGTTAATATTGATGCTCATCATTTCAGCTATCTCTCTAGTCATACTTTTCTGTTGGACAGCCTCAGTCACAGCTTTTTTGTTAGGCACGCAAAATGACACACATAGGGAACATATTATTGGACTACATTGTAAAAATAATGGCAACAATTATACAAAGGCCAGTAGGAACTTTCCATATCCATGTGAAGATCAGAGTTCAGAACCAACCTGAAAATGTCCAGGTTCCATTTTCAACATGTATATCAGCAACGATCTTATGTAATTTATTGATTGCTTGGTACACAGAAGGAGTGTGGTCAGGAATAAATACACAGCAGCTACTCCCAATAATTCTACAAGCACCACCTCTATCTGCTAACATAACGTCCAAAACCATTTGGTTTTGTAACGCTACAATTCTAGTAATTTGCAACTCTTCAGTAAGGTTCCCAAGGGCTGCAGCAGTTTGATTCGTTACGGCTTCCACTACTCTGGTTAATCGCCGTATTTTTCTACTATTCAGAGCACCTCCAAAAAATAAAAATAAACCTAAATTAAAATCTATGTATTGTTGCAAACTAGTGTCAGTTTGGTCTACATCATCAATATACAAAGTTCTATTTACAGTTACATTATTCAATAATTTCAAATCTTTATGATATTACGCAGGGGCTAGGAATACAGGCGGCAGTAAAAACGCTACATAACATACTCCAGGCCATCCGGCTGGTAATCGGTAATAACCTCTATTGCTGCACACAAAATATGTATTATGAGAAGCCATGAATGTGCTGTTATTCAAACCGTCAATATTCAGCACAATAATACAATCGCTAATACCTACAGGAATATAACCTACACTTTGAACACATAAATCTGCTTGGGCTTGGGCTACCGAAATTACAAACGTTTTGCTTCCAACATTGTCTCTAGTGTTCGTGAAAATATAGGGCGCATTGTCCGGTCGATACTCTTCCTACTCCCATATAGTTCTGTTGGCTTGTGGATAGCCTTCTTTATCCTGATGGCATTCTTTATTCAGTCTGAAAAGCAGTCTGCCCACGGTAGGCTTTCTTGTTGCAAAAAGCAAAGTGTACCATGCTCGACAAGAGCGATTATGAGAGAAAGGGAGAGGTATAAACGGTGTTCCCCCTTTCTTCTGATGTGCTGGCATCATACCACATATCCAACAGTTTGTGGCATTAGTAGCTACGTGAGTATGGTGTAGCATCTGGATGAAAGTGTTATTCAAATATGACTGTCGATGCTTCAACTCTTGATATGGAAGCGTATAAAAGAAATGCTCATCTGGTACCGGAGTGGAAACAACATACAACTCACGGGCAGGAATTACATCCTCGACAAACCACGTGATTGTAGCAACAACTGCTACAGCAGCAATAAACCCTACAGCACAAAAAATCTTTTTCTTCTCCATTCGAACAAATGTCCAAGTAATATCTTCCTGAAACTAAAAGGGTTGTCAGAACTCTTCCCCCTAGGCAGCCGTTGTTTTCTTCACCAGCCAGCCAAGATGGGTGTCACTACACTAATGCAGGGCTGATACCCCCCTTGCCTCATCGGCTCTCCGTTTCACTGACCTAGGGGCTGTTCTGACAACTTATCACACAACTGCAGGCTCTTTTCTCTGTCGTAGATTATATTTTTTCGCTCCAGGCACAGTCGGGTCCGGGAAGAACTCCTCAGATTCGTCAGGTACCACAGCACGGCCTCTCTCCGCAGTCAGGATTTCTCGATGGTCGGTCAATACAGCAGGCTCCACCAGTCCGGGTTGCACCTTCCGACAATGTACGGAATGGATCCAGTTCTTCCGGTTGGTGACTCGGACAGCTGTTCTCGTTGTGAGAAGAACCTGCCCGGGACCACACCACCTCGGCTCCAGACTGCTCGACCTCTCGAATGATTTTATGAGAACAAAATCTCCAGGCCGGAGATTATGGCCTTCACCTGTGGACCGGTCATGGAGTGCTTCTCGAACCTGTTGATGAATAGAAACCAAACTGTCAGTCAATTGTGCCAAATAGTCCTACATTAAATCACAAGGTACATCATACACTGAGCTTGGCTTCGGCACTCCCCATATATTCATAGGACGCCCGAATACGACTTCATAGGGGGTGAGGCCTGTTCAAGAATGCGGTACTGATCTGATAGACAATAATGCCAAAGGCAAGGCATCTGGCCAAGTCAAATAAGTAGAAGCTTGTATCTTTGCTAATTTAAGCTTCAAAGTACCGTTGTACTTTTCCACCAAGCCTGCTGACTGTGGATGGAACACTGCATGGACTTTCTGTTTTATTCCCAATCCCTTCAGGACATACTTGACAACGTCCGCTATAAAATGAGGCCCGTTGTCACTCCACAACAGTCTACAAACACCATACCGAGGAAAGAATTCCTTCAATAGCACCTTTGCCGTAGTCATTGCAGTATTGTCTTTCGTAGGGTATGCTTCAATCCACTTGCTGAATGCACAAACCACAACGAAGACATATTTTAGATTATTGCAGCGTTCAAGCTGAATATAATCCATTTGCAAAACTTCAAAAGGTGCAGTAGGTGTTGCAAACCCTCCTGCTGGAGTTCGTGTCCCTTTTCCTGGATTGTACTTAAGACAAAGCATGCAGGTCTGTACTACTCTCTTAGCCGTGCTAGGAATCTCTGGATGCTCCCAAACTTGCGTAAGCAATTTCACAATTGCCGAAGCTCCAACATGTGCTAGCCCATGTGCCATCTGAACCATAGGTTGTACAAAAGCTATGGGTAACTTCCACTTATCCATCTGCTTATTTCTCCAACAACCTTCATCATCCAGTTCTCCATCCTTGGACCATTGCTCGCTCTCTTTATCAGAAGCGGTCCTCTGTATCTCTAATACCTCCTTCCTAGCATCGTGCCACCGCTCAGCTTGTGACTTCACAACATACATTGAAGTGGAGTCAGGATGCATCGCGGTTTCACGTGCTACTCGATCTGCAAAAGCGTTTCCTTCTCCAACTTTATCTGTTACTTTCTTGTGTGCGCTGAATATCACTATAGCTATCTTCTTTGGATACGTTAATGCAGTCAAAAGATTATGTACCAATTCTCCATACATTATCTGTGCTCCATGTGATGTCAAAAAGCCCCTTTCCTTCCAGAGCAGGCCGAAATCGTCCGCTACTCCAAAAGCATAGCGGCTGTCCGTATAAACATTCACGCATAACCCTGCACTAAGCTCACATGCTGGTGTCAATGCTATCAGTTCCGCTGCCTGAGCTGATTTCTGCGGTATGCGTGCTGTCTCCACTATTGTATATAGCATAGTAATTGCATATGCTGCTGAAGTAGTACCATCTGGTAACTTTAGACAAGACCCATCCACCCACAGCTCTCCATCTACATCCGCAAAGGGCGTGTCCTGCAAATCAATACGACCCTTTGTCTGTTCCTCAGTCACAAAGCATGCAATCATGTGTTTCCTGCCCCTCAGGCTAAGTCACCGGAAATGGCAACATCGTGGCTGGGTTTAGTGTTGCACATCTCTTCAATGTAATATGAGGAGCCAACAGCGTCAGCTCATATCCTGTTAGACGAGCGCTAGTTAAATGCTGAATCTTTGTCTGATTCTAAAGAGCATCAACAGCATGGGGGGCCAACACCAACAACTTATGAGATAACACGATTCCCTCACTCTGGCGTATTGACACAGCTGCCGCTGCAACCGAGCGAAAACAACCAGGCAGCGCTGGAGCAACAGGATCAAGTACTGCCGAGAAGTATGCGCAAAGGCGCTGCTTATCACCGTGCATCTGCACTAACACTGATAATGCGCATCCATCTCTTTCATGTACGTACAATGTAAAAGGCTTCGTGTAATCAGGGGTGCCTAACACTGGTGCTGAACAAAGAGCCTGTCGTAATTGCTGGAAAGCATTCTCACACTCATCTGTCCAGGGAAGGGGAATTGGAGTGTCTTTCGTCAAAAGTGTTAACAGTGGTTTAACTATGTGTGAAAAACCCAGTATCCACTGCCTACAAAAAGAAGTAAGACCCAAAAATGCTCGAACATCCTTCTGTGTAGAAGGTGCTGGGGTGTCCAAAATTGCTTGAATACGATCTGGTGTGAGTGCACACCCCTCCTTAGACAAAAGGTGACCTAAGTAAGTCACCTTTGGTCTACAATATTACAGTTTCTTCTTCGATACTTTGTGATTGTGTGATGCCAGAAAGGAAAGCAGAGACAATATACACTCCTCACATTGCTCAGGGGTGTCGGCCACCAACAAGATGTCATTGACATATTGTATAAGCGCCACACCTTCAGGCAGAACAAAAGAATCTAACTGTTGTTTTAACGCTTGACTGTAAATGCTGGGACTTTCAGTATAGCCTTGAGGAACTCTGCAAAATCTATACGATCGATTATTCAAAGTGAAGCCGAAAAGATATCGGCTATCAGGATGAATAGGGATCAAAAAGAAGGCGTTCTTCAAGTCTATAACAGAGAATGTGGTCGCAGTTGGTGGAACCAGAGTAAGTAGTGTCGTAATATCAGAAACAACTGGGTATTGAGGTATCACTATCTTATTCACCTCCCTCAGATCGATAATAAATCGATAAATCCTAGTGTCAGTATCTTTCTTCAAAATCAGTAGGATAGGACTGTTACAGACATTGTATGGAATCTCTTCCACCACCCCCACTTTAATGAGATCCTGCACAATCTGTGTAAGCGCCTCCTCCCCCTCCCGTGAAATACGATATTGAGGTAGGCGTGGCAACACAGCTCCCTCCTTTACACTAATCTGCACCGGGGGGATAACCATCTGTCCCACATCAGTATCTGAAGTAGCCCACAATGTACAGGGTAAAGAGGCCAATGCAGTATCCTCTTTAACCATACGCACTCTCTCCATTGTCGGATAGTTATCATTCAGGATAACGCGTACTCCTTCAGGGGAGCAACGTATGGTAGCCCTGAAATGTTTGAGCATATCCAAACCCACAATGTTATCGGGCGTGTTTGGGGAGAGCAAAAATGGACATTGTGCAACAAACTTATCTAGATGAAGTGCAAGAGGTTGTGACAATGGGCTAAGGGAAGGTGTTCCATCGAACCCTATCGATGATCTCGTTAAGCCAGACGGGGGAGCCCTCCGAACGAATTATTTAGACAAAGCGCTACGAGTAGCTCCTGTATCAACCAAAAACCGATCAGTAGAACCCAAAACATGTGCTGTAACATAAGGACCCCTCTGATCTACTGGCACTTCAACTGATTCCTTACCCCATCCTACGCAATCCTATGCATACTGCGAATCATGATATGCAGAGCGTTCGTAATCAGATATTTGGCATTGAGTTCGTTAATCAAAAACATTAGACCCATCTTGTGGTCGCATATTGGAATCAAACCTAGCACGATCATTCGAATTTCCCCTAGGGCCTGAAGAGCCCCCACGATTTCTCATCGGACCTTGACCACGTCCTTGCCGCTGCGCACGCAACAAGGGACACTCACGAGCCCAGTGGCCCATCTGTTTACAATACGCACATTGATCCCTAGCCAGGTCCGTATGAACAAAGGAAGAGCCAGAAAATCCTCGACCACCCCTATCAGTACCTCTATGGGGCGGTCCATACACTTGTGCTAACATAACCTTCATGTTCAACTCTTTAGACTTCTTTTCTTCATTACCCTTAGCTTCTAATTCCTGACACTCATAATACTGAGCCATCGTCAGGAGGGATGCCGGAGACGAAGTCGTCCAAGAGCTTTCACTCGCTTTTAACCGAGCTGCCACTCCTGGTAATAAATTCGAAGCATACTTATCAACAAAAAGATGTCGGCCCATGTTGTCCGTAAGCGACTGGCCGCTAAAATCGTGAAAAGTTTCCTCAAACCGCGTAAAGAAATCTGAAACTGATTCATCTACCTTTTGCTTGCACGAGGCTAACATAGTCCAATCAATCTTTTTAGGGGGGATAATCGTTTTTAATTTAGTCAAAATGGCAGCAGGAAGTTCTAAAATCAACTGGGGTGGCTTCTGCCCAGGTTTCCTTTCTCTATCCTTATCCTCAAGATCCGCCCATCATGCTTTAAAGGTTGTAAGATCATCTACCTTTCGCATCAGATCTCCACATATCAGGGGGTAATATAAGCCCCAAAAATAAATCAATATCGGCTAATGTCATAGTACAAGAATTTAGAGCCCCCTCAACTTCCTCATAAAAGGCAGCAGGATTCTTTCGTGGATCGGGTAATGCAGCTTTTAATGCCATCACATCTGCTCTATTCCAAGGAGTGTAAACCCAATTATAAATAAAATACCCTCTAGCATCGGGGGCGGATTTATCCGAACTAGTACCCACTCCTTTAGGAGGAACATACAAAGGCGCTGCCTCTCGCATAGGCTTAACATGCACTGGCTCGATCTTATCTGAATGAAAGATAGACGACTGCTTCCCGCCGCCACTCGGATTCCTTTGTTCCTCCTCCGCTTTCTTTTGGCGCGCTTTTTCTCGTAGTTGAAACATCTAGTCCCGCAACGCAAACAGCCGTCGAACCGCATCAGGCACCTGGGAAGGAGGAAAAAGACCCTTACGCAATTCTTTAGAGTCTGACACCACATCATCAGGTTCAAGAATATCAGAATATTTCCGAAAAGATGCAATCACTTCATCAGAGAGAGATTCTGTAAAATACACTTTCTCCCTATCCTGCCACCCTTCAAGAGACTGCATTAACTCAGAAAGAGAAACCGTAGCCTTGAGTACTCGATGAACAATCTTTCGAAGGTCGGCCATACGATCGGTCAACAACATAGACCGTGTATCCGTCTTCCCTTGGGGCGATCCAGAATCCTTACCTCCCCCTCTCGGAGCGGACGGACCAGCGTACGGAGGCGGGGAATGATCTAATAATAAAAAATCATCGTCAGGTTTATTAAGGACAGGATAAAGAGGCTGTCGAACAGCATACTGGCCCGATATCTGCAATCTACATTCCTTTTCCTGTTTTTCGTCCAATTCCTTTGCTTCACGCTTTCTCGATTCTTGCGCTTTCTCATGCTCACTCTTTCGTTGCTTCTTCTCAATCAGCGCCTTCTCTCGTTTCTCACGCTCACGCACTTCTTTCACCCACAAACGCACACATTCAAACATATCTGGCCTCGCTCGTCGCTTACACATACACTGCTCCGCATACTCAATTTTACGCAAATCAAACGATCCATACAAAGGCCAACGTAACTCAGGATCCTTTTTCGTGTATTTCCTCCATAATGTGCTGTACATTATAGGGGAAAGACCAAACTTCACATACATGTCCCTATTAGGCGTCCCTTCTGGGGGAGCCGGCTGCGATTCCTCAAGTCTTAACCGGTCACTTCCAAAACAGCAGCACCACTTACGGAGTGCGCTAAAAGCAGGCATGTCAGAAATATTGCAAAATATGCAATAATATAGTAAAAAAATAGCAGTTAACACGTTGTGCCACTCAAATCCAAAGATCAGGAGAAATCTCTCCACATTACCTGCCTATGTGTTGCAACGCATATATCCTAAATCCAAAACCAAATATGACTAGTCACATCAAACAAATTAGTCACAGCAAGCGTATCCTAAAACTGCCTTGCCAACCCAGACTACCAAAAGCTTGCAGCAAGTACCGTACAACGGTTCTTACCAATCCGGAGCGTCCAGATTCCAACTGCAAAGTTCCAAATTCGCCCAAATGGCCACTGCACAGCAAACCGACAGAAGAGGTCTCAGTTAAGCATGGGCGAATTTTGCAAATTCGCGGTTCGCGAATTTGCGTATTCACGAATTCGCAATCCGCAAAATTCGCGAATTCGTGCGAATTTGCTGTTTTTGCCAGTTCGCGGGGGTTTTGTACAAGTTCGGGAACGCGAACTTACTTGTGTGGTTGCAACGGTCGCGACCATGTTGTATCTACGTGTCCAGCCTGTTTGCGACCCTGTGGTTCATCGCGGCCACCCTCCGGTTCATCACTGCCACCCTCTGGTTTGCCACTGCCACCCTCTGGATCATCACTGTCCCCCTCTCGTTTATCACAGCACCCTCTGGTTCATCACTGCCACCCTCTGGTTGATCACTGCCATCCTCTGGTTCATCCCTGCCACCCTCTGGTTCATCACTGCCATTATTATTATTATTATTATTATTATTATTATTAAAAAAGATTTGGTACCACGCACGTACACCAATTGGTTTCTTGCCACCCTCTGGTTTGCCACTGCCACCCTCTGGATCATCACTGTTCCCCTCTGGTTTATCACAGCACCCTCTGGTTCATCACTGCCACCCTCTGGTTGATCACTGCCATCCTCTGGTTCATCCCTGCCGCCCTCTGGTTCATCACTGCCACCCTCTCATTTGCCACTGCCACCCTCTGGATCATCACTGTCCCCCTCTGGTTTATCACAGCACCCTCTGGTTCATCACTGCCACCCTTTGGTTTATCACAGCACCCTCTGGTTCATCAATGCCACCCTCTGGTTGATCACTGCCATCCTCTGATTCATCAATGCCACCCTCTGGTTGATCACTGCCTTCCTCTGGTTCATCCATGCCACCCTTTGGTTCATCACTGCCACCCTTTGGTTTGCCACTGCCACCCTCTGGATCATCACTGTACCCCTCTGGTTCAAGGCTGACACCCTCTGGTTCATCACTGCCACCCTCTGGATCCTCACTGTCCCCCTCTGGTTTATCCCAGCACCCTCTGGTTCACCACTACCACCCTCTTGTTCACCACTGTAGATTATGGGGGGAAAGCAAAGCACACCTTCCCAGCCTCAACTGAGATGAATTAATTTGGGGCTGGTTAATGTGTCACTGAATTTGTGCTTCAAGTCTGGCACCTGCTTCCTTAGCTGTAAGACCTTTCTGTTGCAGTTATTTTTTTTTACAGGAGCATTGTGCCATACTTGTAACTATTCTCTGACCCTGCTTTGAGGGTCAGAGCAGGGTCAGAGAATAGTTGAAAGTATGCAACTGAACTCTGGAGGGGCCCCTCAGGAAGCACTACAGGGAATGGTTACAAATTAGTTTGAACTTTTGCACCTGCTAAGTGCTTTCAGTTTTCCAAAATTTGTTTTTCTTCCATTTCGCGAGATTTGCGGGACGTGAAATCGAATTTGCAATCCGCAAATTTGTGCGAATTTGCTGATTTCTCATTTTTTTGCATGTTCGGGCGGTTTTTCTTTTTTTTTGCGTGTTCGGGTAGTTTTTCGCTTATTTGCGGGCCGCTTGCAGCGCACCGACCCCGAGGTTGCCCATGAGGTCATGTACGGGCCCGGCCATCTTGTTTGCGTGACGTGTTTCCATTTCCGGGCGCTCGTTGCAAGTTTGCGTCGTATGCGGCGCGCAATTTCATATTCGTGGGCGTTTTTGCGTGCTCGCGGGGGAAATATCGCGCAAACTTACCCACGCGGTCCTCTATGGGCGCGGCCATCTTGTTTTTCATTCACTGCTATGGTTTTGGGCATGCTACCTTTCTATCCACCTTACATCTTTGCAATCCTATGTTTTTCTGAACTTTTTTTGTTTTTTTTTGCTTATTATCTCTCTCTTCAATTTCCTACATCTATATTTTGTGTTTTTTTAACTTTTTGTTACTTTATTACCTACTTTATTTCTTTTGCTCTCTCTTATTTTTTTCACACCTATTCTTCTTTCCTTCTTCTTGTGCCCAGGACCATGGCTAAGGGTGGCGACAAGGTCAAGGGGAAGGGCCCAGCCCCACATACCCGGCTCCCTTGTGGGCGTTGGAGGGGGGAGGAAGTGCAGCCCAGGGAGATCTTTTCTGCGGTGGAGGTGGCCGCCTTGCTGGTTTTTTTCCAGGTCCACCTCCCTAATACTGTGGCAGCAGGTGGGCGGATTGCTTCCGGTTACGGCCTCCGGGAGCGTCGCCAGCTGTGGGAGAAGGTGTGCCGGCGCATGTATAAGGTGTCTGGGGTCCGGCGCACCTACCACCAAGTGAAGCACCGGTGGACTGACATCTTGGACCGGGAGCATGACATGCTCGACCTGCTTGGTGTGGAGATCCCTGGGCTTGGTAAGTAGCTATTTAATAACTACTTTTTTTCTTTCTGCTCTGTTATATTGCTAATCTATTTTTTTCCTGAAGAGTACGATTGCTGCTGATTAGATTACATTGCAGGTAAATTAATGTTTAAATAGCTTCTGTCATTGCAGGTGCTCGCCTGGTTATTGGCGTTGCTACCATGCTTACTTGTTTGCAACTTTTTAGTCATTTGAGAGCATTACTACGTAATGCTAGAGACAGTAGACTCAAGTCTAGTCCTTCTTTGTACTCCTGCTGCTGCCACTTTGAAGAGATAGTGGTGGATTAATACGTTGAGTATACTATTTATTACTTGTTCTAGGACATTTGTTAGTGGTCTGCAATCATGATGACGGACTGTGTCTGTCACGCGACGTCTCGTGCTGCTGAGTGATGGCAGTCGTAGTAGAACCTTTTTGTTGTTGATGTAGTTAGTGAATTACATAACTTTCCTATTAGACGGTCTGCGAATTCTGCAATACTGTACTACTATCCTCTTAGTTGACCAGATCAGATGCAATTGATGATAATTTGTTTCCCCGACATAATTTTAGATTGAGTACAAAGAAATCAAATATTTCCCAAAAAACAATCATCTATGTTGTGTTTCTTTATTTCATGATCACCAGCAACGCCCAGGGGCAAGGCGACGGCGGCGACAGAGACTCCGGTGGCAGAAGTTGGACAGGAGCAGTCCCTTCCAGGCTCTTCTGCTGGCCCCAGTAAGTTGTCTTATTGTTATCTTAATACTTTTACTTCCCTAACTTTTACAGCTCCAATTTATTATAAATTGGTTCCTAATAATTCTATGTTTTACAAAATAGTCTTGGATCTTCTTCTAATGTAGACTACTTTCTACATTCTTATCCTGCCTCTACCATCACTCTCTGTGCTACTACTATTTATAATTATGAGTCGGTCTTTGTAGGTAGCTAAGCTTGCCCATTCGGCAAACGGTGTGAAACAAAACTCCGATACAGCAATAGCTCTAGGCACTGAGTGTAGTCCTCTGGGTTGCACTTGCTGTCTATTCCAGTCTTCTTAATGAAAGTGCTTTGACAATTTGCAACAACAAAATGTAATTGTTTACACCAAGTAAAAGGTAGCAGTGTCCTTTTTGATTTGAGAGGAGCACATCTCATACCTCTAGTGTTTCAGGGACTATTCTGCACACAAAGAAATATGGACAAGATGATAGGTGCAGTTCGTCTTTCGACATACCTCAGTCCGAACAGAGGTTGAACCCCCAATCCCCTGACCGACTATCTAGAATGTCTGACCAATGATTTTTACGACCCAGAAGAACAGAAGAAGACTACCTCCGAGTCCCGGCCTATCTGAGTCACTGAAACATGACTGCCAAGTGCAGTAGTTCAAACCTTTCCGCTCACTCACTCGTAAACAAAAACCACACAGTGTTTGTTGGTTCTAAAGTTTTATTTTCAATTAAGAAAAGAAAACACTATTTCTTTATTTTTAATAGCGTAGTATTCTGATGGATGAAGATGACGTTAAAGTTGCAACAACATTCCCATGAATGAAATTAGTATGACTCAAACTTAATAATAGTTAACAGACACATTAAAATTATTAGAATAACTGTGCGGGAGCCCCCAACTTCTTTAAAGTACTTGAAGTACTGCTGGTGATGACTTACTAGTAGTTGGAGAATTGTCTGGCAGAAGGGCAATGGAATCTTCTTTCTGTAATGAGAAAAATGGTGCCCGTTAAGCAAGCATTCATCAGTTGTCATAAGAATAAGTGTAGCATTTAATGGAATAAGCATATAAAAGGTTAACACCCTCCCCAAAACCGTTACTTTTTTTCAATCCCAGTAATAAAAAAAATGTGTTATGTAACATTTTCTTCCGTTACGAGACAAAATAGGGGGTTGTGTATGGCATCTGAAAATATAACATGTTTTTCCTACACGTCACAACATCTGACGCGGCACAGATGACAACCAGCGCCGGGGCCAGCAGTGCGGAGGGGTCCACTCAGGATGCGGCGGCGCCAACAGGAAGAGCTGGGGGGAAGACTCAGCGGCGGCGGACGGTGGTAAGTTATTATACTCCTTACTTATTGACATTTTTTTGAGTAGCCTCGCAAAGGAGTGTATGATGTACTGTACAGTAGTACACAGTACACTAGTATAAGTACACTGTACTGTCAAGAACATTTACTAATTTAGAACTACTTTTTGGGCTATCACGGAGAAGACAGTCAACCTTGACTTTTATTAGCATTAGCTGCGGTACTTCTCTGGTAACCAATGGCCCCCTCTATTTCACTTCAACTCAGCTGGCAAATTTTTATTGTGATTTGTGAAGCCAAGTCATATCAGATGAAGTTTAGGGATGTGAAGAATGAAAAGTTAAAGAAGGGTGAAACGAAGGACGAGCGAGTCTCAATATTTATGACTGTAAAGAATGGTTTTGTTGAATGCAATTCAACATAAGAAGACAGCGCTTTCCAAAATATAATGAAAAGGGTGTTAGTTGGTTTTTGACAAAAATTAATTTTGGTACATTTGAGACATCAAGAAGAATCATAGACATACTTTCTAAGCCTGGTTGTTATCTTCTTTATCCTCCTCGTCGATAGCAGTGGTGTATGATGTAGTAGAGCAGACGCTGAGTGGAAGAAGTATGGCCAGTGGCAGTGCCACCCCTGTAGAAAAGTAAGACATTCAGATCCCCACTTGCAATTACTGCTTAAAGTACTGCGAGTCTACATCATCATGGCCTGTGTCTGTATTTCTTGGGTGAAAGCAGAGTGAGCTGCCATTATGGCGGCGAGCACAAGTTCACGTACCAGTGATTTCTTTTGCAACCCAAGAGAAAAAAAGTAAAAAAAGGCCTTTTTTTAGTACTCTCTGGCTATGTATGTAGTAGTGAGTCCACTCATAGTGCTGCTAGTGGAATTCCTGAAACTCCGAGTAATGTCACAGGCTTACAAAGACGGCGGAAAGATACATGCCAAAATGTTATACTTGATCGTACCGGGGGAAACCCAATAAACCCTTGTAGGCTTGGGCAATGGTTATTTTAGGTCAAAGAAATGCTACAAGGGATTTGTTTGAATAATGTTTCAGATCAGTTGGGAGTCGTATCAATAATATCAAACTCCAGTGTAGCAGGTATCACATATTTACTCAAATCAGAACCAATCTTATGGAAGGCAAAAGAGACACGGAGAGATTGTGGAATCTGTTCTTCAACTGATTTTATATAAATTCAATAAAGTAAATTTCAGATCAAAGTATGGGGAGACATACAGAGAAAGCAAAAAAGAAGTGAAAAGGGGTACATATCACTTCACCACATCGATTCACCACTTAAACATCAACTCCAATCAATTTTATAAACAACAACCAATAGAAGTTAATTGATAATGGTTGTATGTCTGTGCACAAGCAACAGAAAAGGAGATGATGTAGCTGTCGACGTTTCGGTCTTATATTGCTGTCGTCGTCAAGACCATCATCAGGACCATGAAGTTCATTTGCAAGTAAAATAAACCCCCTAAGTAAGACAATAAATGTAACATTATTGTGTTTGTTGCAGCAATTAAAAAGGCAGAGAAATACCTAAATTACAGTTCTCACGTGTATCTAAAAATGAACAATATGAAAATACATTTAATCCATATGTAGTACCCCTTCCTGGTACTACTGGGATAATGACATAAAAAACACACCTAAAGAGTATTTACAAATATATACATGCATCTTAATATATACAAATTATCTACAAACATGGGTAAAGTATGCCCTATTGTACCAGCTGATCTAATTCAGTGAATCATGTCATTCTCTCTTGAATGGTTGCTTGCCGGAGTAAGACACTAGATAGAGATTTTAACAATGGTCATTTTTGACTCTGTACTCATTTTTTAATATAAGTTGATAGTTCTTTAAGTGTCCATCAAAACACATATCTAAGCACTTATATATCTGAAATACATTTCTACGAATGTCTATCTAAAACATTGCGATTTATGTCTATCTAGTTCAATGATATTACACTAGTACATTTTGTCAAATGGTGGAAACAATTAATGGTAATGTTTGTCACCTGAAAATTCCAGTCGTGTTATTCTCATCTGAAATTTGTTATATTTAAAAACGATTCTGAAGAAAAAAGAAAAGGGTTGCTTTAATTTCCAAAATAAGGTTAATCTCAAGGAAGAGGAGAGTGAGCTCTATTCGAGACCTACCTCATATGAAATTAATGTGGACTCAGCGCTGATCTCAATTCTACCACTGAGGTATAAGGCCAGTATATGGAATCTGAAAAGACAATACCCGACATTTTAGGGTTCTATATGCCTGATGGGTGTTTGGTATCAGACACGGTGGTTTCAAATTCACAATTGCTGGTTGGATGCGCAATAAAGTTAAAAAAATGCTCGAAAAAATACTAGAGGTCGTTGCCTACATACGTAGTCACATCAGCGAGTTTACCCAAATTGCTGAAAAGTGATAAATAGCGGGACCGTTCGTAAACTGCATAAAGTTTTTAAGCCAGTGGTTAAATGGCTAACCGAGTGCGTGAGTCTCATATAAATACTGAACAAACACAGTTAGCGTGACCGTGGGTCAGCCGCATACTAAATTCACATTGGTGACTGAGTTGTTTTGAAAAAAATGCGCAAACCAAGTTCCGTTTTTGTTTGTTTTAAACAACTCAGTCACCAATGTGAATTTAGTATGCGGCTGACCCACGGTCACGCTAACTGTGTTTGTTCAGTATTTATATGAGACTCACGCACTCGGTTAGCCATTTAACCACTGGCTTAAAAACTTTATGCAGTTTACGAACGGTCCCGCTATTTGTAATTGTAAGCCTGAGTAGTACATCGATGGCACAGGGTAAAAGCCTGCCTGTAATTGATGATGGAAAAATACAACAGTAAGTGTTAAAGACATCTCGGAGAAAAAAATATGTAAGGCACGCTGTGTAGTGCAAAAATTATACTGTCACTTTCAGAGATGACAATCCCCAAAATCTAGAACACCCCACATTACCCTCCCAAAAACATGCAGAATACTGCTGCTACCTCACAGAGGCCTAATTTCAAATCGTGTCTAAACACACTCAGAAAGTATGCCCAAAACCCCCCTTTCCCACCATGGATTATGTTCAAACGACTTGCAATCAAAATTAGACATTACAACAAGTTGTCCAAGACCCCACCCAGTCGTAAAAATCTATAACCCCCGCCCAAACACATGCAATACAATACTGCTAACCCTAACGAGCCCTAAGTTAAGAATAGTGGCAAACGCTTTGTTTAACGAGGCCAAATCCCCCCTTTCCCACCATGGATTTTCTTCAAACCACTTGCAACCAAGATTACACATTCCCTTGAGTGCTGTAAGACCCCAGAACCCAGTTGCAAAAATCTAGAACACCCCCAAACACATGGAATACTGCTGCTAGTGCTAACCCTAACAAACCCTAAGTTACAAAAAATGCCAAAAGGCTTTTCAGCATGGATTTTGTCCAAACCACTTTTATCCGGTATTAGACCTTCCCAGCAATGCCCCAAGACTCGCCAACCCAACCGCAAAAAAGCACAACGCCCCCAAACACCCAAAAAGCAAAAATGGAAAATCTCATATTCTCAATATTTTTCGACCTTCTTTCAATTCTGTCGAAACGCGCTGTGCAGCTAGGCCATAACTCCCGTTTTCCACAATGGATTTCCTGAAAAACAAATGCAATCAAAATTAGACTGTGCCAGCAGTGCTCCCAGACCACAAAACCCACCCTCAAACACCCGGAACCCCCCCAAATATCACCTCAAAGACAAGCAAGTCAGCAGAAACGCAAAAAAAAATTGGCCTCCGATTTTGTCCAAACCACTTTTATCCGGTATTAGACCTTCCCAGCAATGGCCCCAGAGTCGTCAACCCAGGCGAAAACAAGTAGAAGACCCCCAAACAGCCAAAAAGCAAAACTACAAAAATGGGGACTTAGTAATTTTCAGGCAAATTTCCAAAATCACTCCACGCGCGCTCTGCAGCTAGGCCCTAACTCCCCTCTGCCACCATGGATTTGCTTTAAACCTCTTGCAATCAAAAGTATCCATACCCAGCAGTGCTCCCAGACCCGGAAACCCACCCACAAACACCAGGAAGCCCCCCAAACAGGCCCCCGAAAACGCTAAATTGAGCAAAATGTCAGAAAAAACAAAAACATTTTCCTCATGGATTTTGTCCAAACCCCTTTTATCCGGTATAAGACCTTCCGAGCAATGGCCCCAGAGCCATCAACCCAGGCGAAACCAAGTAGAAGACCCCCAAACAGCCAAAAAACAAAACTACAAAAATGGGGACTTAGTCATTTTCAGGCAAATTTCCAAAATCACTCCGCGCGCGCTCTGCAGCTAGGCCATAACTCCCCTCTGCCACCATATATTTGCTTCAAACCTCTTGCAATCAAAAGTATCCATACCCAGCAGTGCTCCAAGACCCCGAAACCCACCCACAAACACCAGGAAGCCCCCCAAACAGGCCCCTGAAAAAATGATAGTGAGCAAAAAGGCAAAAACTTTTTCAAGTCTGATTTTGTCCAAACCACTTTTATCCGGTATTAGACCTTCCCAGCAATGCCCCAAGACCCGCCAACCCACCCGCAAAAAAGCACAACACCCGCAAACAGGCAAAAAGCAAAAATGGAAAATCTCATACTTACAATATTTTTCGGCCTTCTGTCCCGCTGTGCAGCTAGGTCATAACTCCACTTTTCCACCATGGATGTCCTAGAAAACAAATGCAATCAACATTAGACTGCGCCAGCAGTGCTCCCAGACCCCGAAACCCACCCACAAACACCAGGAAGCCCCCCAAACAGGCCCCTAAAAACATGATAGTGAGCAAAAAGGCAAAAACTTTTTCAAGTCTGATTTTTGCCAAACCACTTTTATCCGGTAGTAGACCTTCCCAGCAATGCCCCAAGACCTGCCAACCCCCCAGCAAAAAAGCACAACACCCCCAAACAGGCAAAAAGCAAAAAATTGAAAATCTCATACTTACAATATTTTTCGGCCTTCTGTCCAAACGCGCTGTGCAGCTAGGTCATGACTCCACTTTTCCACCATGGATGTCCTAGAAAACAAATGCAATCAACATTAGACTGTGCCAGCAGTGCTCCCAGACCCCGAAACCCACCCACAAACACCAGGAAGCCCCCGAAAACATGATAGTGAGCAAAAAGGCAAAAACTTTTTCAAGTCTGATTTTCGCCAAACCACTTTTATCCGGTATTAGACCTTCCCAGCAATGGCCCCAGAGCCGTCAACTCACCCGCAAAGAAGTAGAACACCCCCACAAGTGCAGAGTCTTTCTTCATTGGGCGTAATCCAGCCCTCTGCTTTGAGGGAAATAGGAGTCTGGAGGAGGAGGATAGAGGAGCATGTTCTTGTGAACTTGTGAACCTGAGGAATGCAGACTGCGGCATCTTCAAATCAATAAGCAAATAAGTGAAGACAGTTCTGCTGATGGGCTTGTTTTTGTGATTAGGTGATTAAAGTTTTTATTTATATTGACTTTGCAAAACAAAGAAAGACATACACACAAGAATAAAAGTGAATAAGGATGAAAAAGAAAGTTATTGATTCATTGGCTCATTTTCAGGGCTCAGTGTCAGGGAAGAAGAGTTCGTCCTCATACTCTGCGAATTCAGGCGGGAGTAGGTCACCTAACAGAGAAGAAATTCCCTCATCTGAGTTGGTGTCCTCCTCGTCTTCTTCCGGCATGTATTCTCGTACTTTGTAATCTGGTGGTATGAGGTGCTGATTCATCTTGATCATTGTTAACCTCTCCACATTTTTGAGCGAGAGGCGGGTCATTTTGCAAGTTACAATGCCACCATCAGCACTGAAAACACGTTCAGAATACACGCTTACGAGTGGGCAAGACAAGTAGTTTATAGCCAGGTTGGAGATCTCTGGCCACAATTCTTTTTTCTCATGCCAATACGCCAATGGCTCATCATGAACATAGACCTCTGTTGAGCCATTCGGATAGTCCTGCTCCATCGACTCAAGGTTCTCCACGGTTCCTCCACTTTGCTTACTTTTTGCTGGGACTTTTGAGAAGCAAACACAAGCTGAGTTAGCCAATCCTCTTCTTCACACAATGTTACTGTTGTGTCTGGTGCAGATGATCCGGTTGCTAGTGTCTTTAACGGCTGAGAGGTCACTTCTGCCACAGCCACAGGTGCAGAAGTGGATTCTTTTGACTCCGGATGGCCTGCTGATGCAGATGTACTGCCTTTTCCTTCAGTTTCCTGCCGTTCTCTTTCAAACCTCATGGCTGACAGAGCTAGCCAACTTTTTTACTTTAAAACGTTTGCGTCACCAAAAGGAAAGAATGCTCTGCCTGCCAGTGCCTTTTTGTAGCGTGGATCCAGAATAGTAGCACAAATGTAATGCTGTTCTGTGTGAATCTTTTGAAGACGTTCTTCGCAAAGTAGGCACTTTAATAAGTTCTCCGCCAAATCAAAAGCTTCTTGCTTTTCTTCATCTTTTTGAAAAGTAGAAGACACCGCCTTCAGTTGGTGCTCTAGCATGCGCAACAATGGGATAGCTTTTCCCAAATTACAGTCCTCCCTGCTGACTGCACGCGTGAAGACCTCAAAAGGACGAAGCATGTCTGTCAGGCTTTTAACTAGCTTCCATTGCTCCGCATGTAGCCTCAGGTCCTTCATAGCTGTACCCAGTGTAAAGAAATACTGATAGACTACCGTAAACTGCTCATGCAGACGCTCAAGCATGTAGAAGGTTGAGTTCCAACGTGTTGCCACCTTCACTGGCAGTCGATGTTCATGTAGCAAGCCCCTCAGATGCTTCCGGGCCTTAAAAGAATGGCTGAAATGTGTGCACATTATTCGGCAGGTGGTCACTAACTCGCACACTGGACTTTCTTCACTCAAGAATTTTTTAACAACCAGGTTTATACAGTGCGCCAAACACGGCACTCTGAAATAGTTACCCATATCCATGGCCTTAACTACATTGGCGTCATTATCCGTGGAAACATAACCAATCTTGCGTTTTTTTGGGGACAGCCATTGAAAGACCTTTGTGTTAAACTACTGCAAAATGTTTTCTCCTGTATGACTTGTCTCCATGCCAAACATGGCTAGTGTTGCATGTTTCTGAGCAGCTTTAAAAACGTTGTCCGGGTCAACACCTGCCCTTAGCTTTGCTGTAACTCCTGAAAAAGAGACCCAGTGTGCAGTGATGCACATGTAATCAGTGCCTGCGCCACTGGTCCACATGTCTGTTGTCAGATGTATAGTGTGAACAGCACTCTTCTGCAATACTGCCCCAATCACCTCCAGCACATCTGCATGTAGTGCTGGAACCGCAACTCTGGCAAAATAGAACCAGCTAGGAACCTTCCATTTAGGCCAGAGCGCTGCCAGTAATTCAAGAAAACCAACCCCTTCCACAAAGGAAAAAGGGAGAAGGTCCAGAGCTAGCATTTTAGCCAGCTTAGTGTTATACAGACGCGTCATTGGGTGGTTGCGTTCAAATGGCGCTTCTGAAAACAACATGCTTCAAATGGTGGGCTGGACCATGATTTTACGGGATGATGATGATGACTTCTTCGACCCAGTTACGCTCAGTGATGATGAACTTTTTCGCATTGGTGTCTCACTCTCTCCCACACTCTTAGTGTGGCTCACAGGGGGTGTGCTGCTGACAGGGATACTGGGTGTAAGTGAAGAAATGTTTGACGCTTCTTCCTCCTCGTCATCATCAGATGAAACATCAACGGATACAGTTTGTTGACTTCCAATTCGGGCTTCCTTGATCTCCTTTAGGTGCGCATGTCATTGGACAGTGTGCTGTCTCTCAAGATGACCTCTCTGGCCTCCGGTACCATAGTTGGTACCAAGCTTACCACGACTAACTGCAAGCTTACAAATGCTACAAATGGCTATATTTTCCCTTGTTGTGCAAACACTAAAGAAGTCCCAAACTGTGGACTTCAAATGTCTGTGGGGGGTGGAGGAGGCGAAACTGGTCATGCTGCTAATGCCAGATGAAGTGGAGGATGTGTGTTGCCGAACTTTACTACGTTGTGCACTTGCACCACCACTAATTGAGGTCGAGGTGGATGGAGGTCCCTTCTGGGGAGAAAAAAATATGGAAGCGGTAGGTGGTGGTGTACTAGTTAACTCCAATGATGGTGGTCCCATTGCCTCCTCGTCGACAACATCACGCTCAGCAGCTTTTCGGCTTAGGGTAAAAATGTCTGTTTGCTGCATGCCCGCTGAGGCTGGAGTGGCATGTATGATGACTGCGTCGTCGTCGTGAGAGTCTTCATCAGCAGGAGTAGTATACGCCACTTCTTCTTCAGCACCACACTCCATAAGTACGAGAGTTTCGGGGGCCTTCCTTTTACGCTTAGCAACCTTTGTCAGATCATGGTGTGCCTCACTCTCAGACGGCAGTGGTGGTTCCCAAGTTGGATCCATATCATCAGAAGGAAGGGGGCTTGAAGAAGATGTAGACACCATCCTTGATCTTTTCCTTGCTAGGGATGTGGAAGACAATGAATGATCAGGAGGAGTCGCTTCCTTAAATGATACCTCGGCTTCAATGTTGATTTCCTGATGTGCCCCTACTTCGGGAGGAACAACTATTGTGGGCACTTGTGCCCCTCCATGCACCTCTGCTTACGCATCTCCTTGCGCTGCCTCTTCTTCTACATGTACTTGGACTTGTACTTGCACATGTGGTTGTTGTTGCGGCTGTGGTTGTTGCACACTTGTCAGATGAGTTACAACAACCTGTGTTGATTGAGGGACATTGCTGCTACTTTCTTGCGATGAGCCAACATCACTGGTTGATGGTGATTGAACAACTAGACGAAGTGCCTCTGCAGCACTCAAGGGCTTGGACTTAAGTTGGCGTGGTGGTGGTGGCACTGAGCCCAATGGAGCGGGGGTGCTGCTCCCAGCTTGGTCTCCAGCAGATCCCTCTGCTGCTGCAGGCATACTTTTTTTTTTATTCCCAAAAAATGTGGCAGCGGCACACCAGTCTCCTTGGTAACTTGCTTCTTCTGTTCCTTACTGGCAACTTTCTTGCTAGAGGAGCTACGGGGAACTTTTTTGGGGGCCATCTTCTTCAGATGTCAGAACATCAGGCCGCAGTTGCACGAGTTGCAGAGTTGTCTTGTCTGTGGCCACACGTGATGTCGCGTGACATTATGCTGCACACGCCGCTGCAGGACTTCTTCCTGGCACTGGTGGTTCTCTTGTGCACCTAAAAGCAATGGAAGACAGAGAAACATCCGTTATACACCCCAAAAAGTCGAAAAACACATAAAAATCACCACAATCCCATGACATCCATGCCCTCAATGATGTTTAAATTCAAGACACCCCACAGAAAGTCTAGGCCCATGCACCACTGAGTACCCCTGGGCATAAGGGATGAAAGCTAGGCAAAATGGGTGCAGGCCTGAGAACACTGCATGCCTTCAAAATGGCCCCTTGCCCCCCAGCACATGTCCAGGCCCTGCCTGTACCAGCATTCAAAATGACCCCCACCCACATGGCCAGTCCCCATCAACACCCCAAAAAATCGAAAAACACACAAAAATCAGCACAATCCCATGCCATCCATGCCCTCAATGATGTTTAAATTCAAGAAACCCCACAGAAAGACTAGGCCCGTGCACCACTCACTACCCCTGGGCATAAAGGATGAAAGCTAGGCAAAATGGGTGCAGGCCTGAGAACAATGCCTGCCTTCAACATGGCTCCTTGCCCCCCAGCACATGGCCAGGGCCTGCCTGTACCAGCACTCAAAATGGCCCCCACCCACATGGCCAGTCCCCAACAGCAGCCAAAAAAATCGAAAAACAGACAAAAATCAGCACAATCCCATGCCATCCATGCCCTCCATGATGTTTACATTAAAGAGACCCCACAGAAAGACTCAGTCCATGCACCACTCACTAGCCCTGGGCAAAAGGCCCCAACAGCAGCCAAAAAAATCGACAAACACACAAAAATCAGCACAATCCCATGCCATCCATGCCCTCCATGATGTTTACATTAAAGAGACCCCACAGAAAGACTCAGTCCATGCACCACTCACTACCCCTGGGCAAAAGGCCCCAACAACAGCCCAAAAATCGAAAATTCCAAAATTGTAGTTGCAGCAACTGTAATGCCCCAAACAAACTTACTTGTGAAATTTCTAATCCAAAAGTGATCCAAAGAAAGTCAAAAAGGCCTCAAATCCAAATATCCAGCAGTATCCACAAAAAGTAATCCTTCCAGGTCAAGATAAAAATGAAAGTGACCAGCACATGAAGAAAGCACTGGGAGGAGCCTGCTGGACAGGAACAGGAAGTTGGAGACTGTGGGGCACTTCCTCCACCCCCCCCCAAATGGACTCCTTGTAAAAAGAAGTGCAGGCAAATGTCAACCTGGGGAGTTATTCTGATAAAAATCATCATTTTCAGAAGGTTTATGCTGCTTGCTGGTGGATTTCTTGTGCAGAATTGCAAATTTTGCAATTTCGCGAGTGCGAGATTGTTGCTGCCCCCCGCATCTACGTGTTCGCAATTGCTAACTCTCGCGATGCGTGCTGTGCAAGGTGGCAAGCCGCGATGACGTAATCGCGGTCGCTAAACTCCCGCGGGATCCCGCAGCAAGATCCAAAATGGCGCAGCAAGATCCAAAATGGCGCAGCACACGCAAAATATCGAGAAAAACAACTCTGCAAACGCTGAATGACGGTAAGTGAACGCCACGCGCCGCAATATTGTATCACCAAGCAAAAAAATCCGCTGCGTGCGAATTTGCGGATTTTTGGCAAATTCGCGAGAGTTCGCGGATTGCGAATTTACCAGAAATCCGCAGATTCCGCGAGCGGAACGGATTTTATGCCCATGCTTAGTCTCAGTCGAGGACCGGCTCCACCCAGATGGTCAGATCGGAAGGGAAGGAAGAAAACCTCGGGCTGCCAGGACTAAAGACGCCACTGGCAGTGATCACGTCCCCGGAAAGGTTCCAATCCTGCGTCATGACCAATCCTTCGAGCATTCGAGTCGCCGATGAGCCCCACGTGTCAGGCGCCAATTGATGAGTACAGGCCTCAGCAAGGCCCGTTAGTGCAAAGGGTTCGCCCTTCTGTGCACGAGGTTCTCAGACTAAGGAAAGAAGTTGGCACAGAAACTGAAAATACAAAGACATAGTTTAATAAACCTTTAAAGGTGGTACTACAGCCCACACAACACTCTACAGCATTGTACAAGGTAGCACACCGAACTCAGCACATAGCCCCCTTTTATACACAAATAAGAGGTTCATAAGTAGGCGGGTACAACACAAAGCATGATTTACGACCATACATGGACATTTCTGTACATGATTAATACATGGGTGGAGTTAACGGTTCTTGAAGCCCGCGAAAAAGCACATTCCTATCTACGCTGATCAAACACAGATGTGACTTTTACTGAGCATGCGCTGGATGCACAAAGAGGTTATTTATAGACTGTTGCTGGGCAAATCGCAAGGCTAACTAGCGAAGAGGTAGGACTCGTCACATGATGGGCACATGGCAATATGTAGCATACAAGATGGAGGACATAAAAACAAAATGGAGTCTAACCATTACGAAAGTTAGGGCGGGAAAACGCAACAAGTGGATGATGAACTATGTCTTTAGCTAATGCTTAACATTATCGCCGTTTTATTTACAACACCAGGATTATTTAATTGTCTGTAGTCTGGGGTCCTGTACTTATACCCCTAAAAGTCTTTGTTCCCTTTGTGCAGGAGGGCTCTGCGCACGGTCTGAACCAGTTCATGGTGTTCCTTGAGCACTTTGTTTTCCAGCCTCTCCTTTCCTTTCAGAGAGAGGGGCAGGGTCGTCAGCGGCCCAGCAGGAGGTGGAGCCAGCATTGTGGAAGGCAAGCACAGCCCTATTCAGGACCAGGTGCTACCCCCTCCCACCACTCTAGATACAGATGGAGCTATTCAGCCCAGGGATGGCTCACTCAGTCTCTGGGAGCCACCCAGCCCCTGTCACTCACAAACCAAACAGTCAATTCACAAATAGACCAAGGCACACAGAACGGTCAGACAAGAGAACAGCAACTTTCTAAAAGTGCTGTTCTCAAACACAGGATTTAAAAACCACCTTTCTTAAAAGATGTGTTATTAAATTCTGAGTTCAGGGATACCAGACTTTTATGTCCTATCTTGCTCCTATGTAACCACTGTAGCCAGCATTCCCCATCATAGCCTATGGGAAAGATAGCCTTACAATAGTGAAAAACGAAAATGGCTGTAATTCACTACCAGAGCAAGTCACCTGCACTAGTACATGCTCTACCTCTCACATACACTGCACCCTGCCCGAGGGGGTACCTTGGTCCTTCCATAGGGGCGACCAATGTGTGCAGAGAGGGAAGGGTTAGGCCTGGTCAGTGGGGACACTGACCAGGTTGACATGGCAGTTCACAGACTGCACACAGGCACTGCAGTGTCAGGCCTGAGACACCTTTTAGGGCTACTCATATGGATAGCACAATCAGTGCTGCAGGCCCACTAGTAGCATTTGTATCATTAGCCCTGGCACACTCAGTACACTTTACCAGGGACTTCTTGGTGATACCAATATGCCAATCATGGATAACTAATTAAAATAACAATTTACACAGGGAGCACTTGCACTTTGACACTGATCAGCAGTGGCAAAGTTCCCAAAGCATCTAAACCAGCAAAAACGAAATTCAGCACAGCGTCAAAAATACAGGAGGCAGTGGCAAAAAGATAGGGGAAACCACGCCAAAGATGCCAGGTCTAACACCGCTTATCTGATGGTTTCAGTGTTATGATTAACGCTGACAGCCAGTATGGTTTGGATTGGTCCACAATTCTGTGTTACCTAGATTTGCAATGGGACATATATTTAAATCTGATAGATGCATTACAGATACCTAATAAAATGTCAGTGGTCAAAGGTACTGGAAGACAACTGGAAACAACATGATTATGTTGGGCAATCAGTATGCTGACAAGGTTGCAATATTGTGCTCTTGGATCGGTTACAACCAATTCAAAAGAACAAGGGCAGTGGAAAAATTAAAATGACAATGTAAATTGTTTCTTGTTAACTTCAGTTGAAACTTTGGGTGAGCTAAGGGAGCTCCAGGATGAGAAAATGAGAAACGGCAGGTTGCACAGATTACAGTTAGCTTTGGGGAACAGCTGAGAAACTGTATGCTCTGCCCAATTCAGTGTTATTCCCAAAGTCCAAATTAATTAATTGCCTAATTTACATTATTTATGATTCAGTGACTAGTCTAACAAATATTGGTACAACTCACACTTCAGATCTGTGACTGAGAGTCTTACATGGCAGCAGAAAAATACAGGGAAGAAACACCGGTGACGATGAGTGACATAGGAACATCTGAAGGCCCATTTTCTAGAAATAAATGAGGCTTCATTGAGATGTCTGTTTACAATAAACTTAGGTGCATTCTAGTAATTGTATGCCTATTTTCTATATGATTTGGAGCTTACCAATGAGATGTGGCAGCATGACAGTAGCCAAATTATTAATGAGGGAATTGATCCAAGATTTTGTTTGCCAACTTCTTTAGAATCAAACAAAGGTACACAGTTCAAGAGGGGAGTGATGAAACTACTATAGGCTAACTTACAAATTGATCAACAGTTCCATTCTAGTTACAGACGAGAAGCATCACGAGTTGTAGAAAAAGTAGATGGTAGACTAAAATCCAAGTTAACATAAGTGTGTGCCTTGCCATCACTGAAATTGCCAGATACACATCCACTAGTGCTAATGAGCATCAAAACCACACAAAATAGAAACAACAGGACCTCCCCCACGCAGTTCCTATAGAGAGGGTAAGGGGAATCCCTTGCATTCCTTTAGCTTCATTTATATCTATTAGTGGTGATATTATACTAGAATACTGCAAAGTTCTGACTGATGTTGTACACTCTTTATCTCATTATGTCAACTTGATAACACCTTAGGCAAAAGAAGAATCGTAACCTACAGCCTGGCAAATGGGGTTCGGCGAAGAACCTCATTTGAAAGTCTTGTCTGGTTCCAAGATGGTCATCAGGTCATCCTTATGAATAAAACTACTGTGAAGGGTCCCAGATAGGCACAGTGAATCTGCACATCTCATGTAAGGAGAGTGAAGAATATGAATAAAGAAGAGGTGACAACAGTCACTGATTCCGTGTCAAGCTCAAGTGTGATTGTTTGTTGTAAATGTTTACAATAATATTTTTGACTGTTCCTGTAGTACTGTCGTACATGCATTAGATGGAGGACTGGAGGAGTTTCTGTGGATAATTCACTCTAATTCTGAAATGCCCACTCCCTGAAAGACGGGCGTGTAGTGTAACTAATGTCAAGGGGTTGGAATTCCACACTTCCATCATAACAACTATGGGAAAGCCTTGAAACTTTTGACTTTAGGTACAATCTTGCACTTTTGGAAAGTAGCTGGGTGGATGCTAGCGAATCAATTCCTTCATTTATTGGCAGAGATGCACATACTATTATCGATCATGCTATGATTTGTTCCTCAGCTGGAAATTTGGTCTGTTCCACTAGCATTATCTCAACAGCGGTGACTGACCAGAAACCAATAGTTATCTCTTTGAAAATACAGGTCCGCGATATCAAAGGAACTGCATGCGATATAAATGTTGCCACAGTTAGGCCTAATGGTGTCTGGATTAAGTGGGTAGGGATCGATCCATGTAGAGTTCTGCGGGAACTATTAACTATGAACCCTGACAAATTCAGCTACTATTTAACAAGGAAATGTTAAATGTTGGGATACTAAATGCCTTTAAGCAGATTACTAGATCACTCAGGTCACTACTTGCATGACCTTTAGGATCAAGTAGTACAGGAAAACGGGGGTGGTTTGATCATTCGTGCACTCAGGCATCCAAACTCTAAGGGATGCCCTTCACAGCTCTCCTAGGGATTTTTCAGCTATTAGGTATCTGTGCAAGAATTATAAGGATGTACTCACAGCCAGGAAAAAGGGGATCACAAGAGGAGGCCTGGTCAAATTTGGCCAAGGCTACTGAGACAAAGGAACTGGCCTTATTTTGGAGCACAGTATACGTCCCTGTTTTAAAAGATGACTCATTGCCTGAACTCACCTCCTTGGTCTCTTCTGAAGCATGGGACACCCACTTTATGGGTATTGACTCCCATATGGAGGACGCATCGTGGGAATGGGCAAGGGAGAGCTGCTTAAGTCTCCGGCCCCTCTGTACATTACTTTGGAGGAAATTCTTCTTGCTATAGACACAAGCATGGGGAGGAAGGTGCCAGGAAAAATGGGGCATCAGTTGATGCGTTCAAAGCCATGGGGGAGCAATGGGGTCCCATTCTGACAGGGGTACTTAATACAGCTGTTGAGGGTTCTATTCCCCCCTCTTGGGCCATTTTGAATATAGTTCCCATTTTTAAGAAGAGGAATAAATCTGATCCTAAATGCTACCGCCCTTGTACCAGATTATAAAAAGCCATTTGTACTGTTATGTCTGGTCGTGATTTAACTGTCTTCTAAGTTGTATGTACAATGCATTTCAATAAAATGAATTAAAAAAATAAAGAAAATGCTACCAACCTGTTACCCTCCTAGACTCCTCAGCCAAATTGATTTGTACGGTCTTTCTACAGAGACTGGAGGATTGGACTGAGAGCAATTCTAACATATCAGAGGTACAATTCAAATTTAGGAGAGGTCGGGGGACAGTGGAAGTACACTAAAGCTAACACTGGATCCCTCTACTTATTTTTTGCCGACCTGAGTAGCACCTTCGATTTGGTTGACAATTCGATTCTTTGGTCTACCTTGATCTCTCAGGGTGCCCCAAGGAATATAATTTGCTTCCTCGCATGATTATTATGAAATTTTATCGGCCACGGTTCTGCACGGCCCTAATGGGGAATGTGCCTTTCTATTTAAGATTAAGAGGGGAATTAGACAGGGGTGTGTTTTGACACTGTTCCTGTTTTCACTTTTGATTAATGGGGTGGATGGTACTCTTCAGACTTGGACACAACAGTTTTTAAATGTCCAGCTGAAAATAAGTAGAATCTTTGAGGTAGAATTTAGGTTTTCCCATAAAATTTGCAGGCGACCAGTTAAGGAAATGGTTGAAATATATGTCGCGAGATTTGTCAACCGCTATTTTGCATAAGAAGGCTGGGTTGCACTTTTTGGAGACTGATTAGGTTTAAAACCCTTATTACTTTGGCAATCATACTGGGTAAAAACAAAAACAAGTTTTACTAAATCATATTTTAGACTGCCTAGCCCTAGATTAGGCTTGAAAAATCCCTTGTCATACATAAACAAATATTTTAAACTTTTATTCCATTTGTCTGATTTGAGCGACCACCAAAGAACCGTTTCCATTGAGAAGGAATGTAATTAAGGCTTCCTTCTTGAACCACAGACAGGAGCATAGAATGTGCAAATAATCTAGGAAGCATGCAGTTGTTTCATATGTATCGAATGATCTATATGAGGGTTGCCAATTTATTTTTCCTGGGTGACTAACATTCAGCATAATTTTGTTTTAACCAGACTTTGGCTGGGCATCGTATATCATCTAGTTGCCTTCCTTGATATGAAAAACGCCCATTAGTCACGACTCCTTGCCCTTGTGACTGTCCATCAACACAAAGCACAAAGCATTTCATTTTATTCTTTGGTTTTTATGAGGATCTGGAAAGACATTAAACAAAACAAATTTCCTCCGCACAAAACATTAGGGAATACAAAACTGCATTATGCTATATATTTGCTCTTGGGAATCCTCTGGTATGTTCCAATACTGCACTTCATATATGGGGTGCCATGTATTTTGGGAAAAGCATAGCATTGTAGTGAATGTTAATAGGGGTGTTCTGATATTGCAGTGTCTCTTTTATTGCAGTTGTTTTAATGTTTTATTATTATATTTATTGATGATGTGTTTCACATATTTTTATGGCCAATGTAATTGTGCCAAATAAAGATTTTGAATCGAGAGTATCCTGAAAATACTAAGAAGACTCCTCACACTCCCTCAAGATACCATGAGATAAACTCTGCACACCCTGGTACACCAGAGAACTAAACACCAATATAAAACATCAGGAATGCTGGAGAGAAACACAGACCACAGATATACTAAATAGTAATAAAAACAATAAGTATTGGCATTTGGCATTTGGGACCTTATATGTTTAGCTATGCAGCACATTTTATCAGACTACCTAATGCATCACAAACATAATACTGTGTGTGTCTAGTAGATTGTAATTGCTTTCATACAATGCTTACTACCCCTGGCAATCATTAAAGCACTTTATGCCAGGCAGCACACTGCTCAGGAAATCATGGTTAATGGTTAGTTTAGTGTTAATAGTTACTGTTAGTTATTAGGATTAGTCTTGTGAGCTCAAGTCAACCCATTCCATGCACTCATTTCAGTTTTTTAAGGTGGACTAAAGTAATAGTGGTTAGTTCTGATCATTAGATAAGCATAAGTTGTTGGATCACTTAGAGCCCTCTGCTGGCACAGTTAGGTCTCATGCTTTTACAGACCGATAACCCCTGGACAGGTGGATAGACAGATGAAAACATGGCAGAGTAAGGGGATGGATGAATGGGTAAAAAGATGATTGAACTTATGGTAAAGTGGGTGGACAAATGGTTGAGTGGATGGCACAGTGGATTAATGTATGAGTGATGGATGTCAAAATGGAAGAATGGATGGATGGATGGCAGGGTGGATGGAAGGATGGCAGGGTTGCTAGATGGATGGCAGGGTGGATGGATGGCAAAGTGGATGAATGGATGATAGAGTGGATGGATAGCATTGATACACTGCATGCCTCTGGATATCCTGTGAGGAGGTGCAGGTTGCACCTGCAATCTGTGTATGCCAGAAACATTGGTTTTAAATTATACAAGCACTAATGCAATCTGGCCCTCAAGTCACAAGTACTATATCACAAAAACCTTGCACTAGTGCAAAAAATGTGGGAAAACTAATAACCACAAGGTTCCTAATTGTGTAATGGAGAGCAGGACAAACACATTTTTCTGAAGTCTGTAATACAGAAAGGTATTTGTAGCAGGATTGCTATGCATATGACAAACGTTATTGCACTCCAGTAGTGTAATTGAGAATTTAACAAAGAAGTCTTAATCAACAATTATTATTTATTTATATTTTAAAAAATTGAATAAACTGATTCTGTACTATTGTTTCAATTAGTGTGATAAAAACAAGAAATAACTGATTTTGCCTCTAAATTAGGGCATGCTTTAACATTTGAAGAGTGTGTCATACGTGTAAAAAAGCAATACAATTCTAAACATTCTTTGCTTCTTGTTTAGCAAATACTGCTGCTTGATTAACCGGTTAGGCAAACAGCAACATGGAGCAAATGCATTAGTCTTGGTGTTTTTCGCATGTATGTTAAATTTGTGTAACATTGCACCAGACATGAAGTCTCACAGACAATAGATGGTGTTCTAGTACGCAAACTCCAGACAATACAGAACACTGCCGTCAGACTCTTCCTCGGCATTCCCTGGCACGAACACATAACCCAGCACCTAAGACTCCATTGTCTCCCTGTGGAGAAAGAGTCACCTTCAAAATCCTCACTTACCCCTACAAATCCCTTCACAAAAACAGACCCAAATACCTCAACGACAAAATCAACTTCCACGTACCCAAAAGAAACCTCCACAAACCCAGAGCTGGCGGATGATCCATCTCTTGATATACACAGAAGTACACAGGGGGTCTAAAGCAACACCTCGTGTGGCTGGCTATCCAGAACTCCAATAAAATGTGTGAGTTGGTGCCCTGGTCACCCTAGATAACCTATATGTCAAAATAAAATGATGGGTCTGTGTGCATGGAATCACGTACATACCGTGCCAATTTACACAATCCCCAAAGCTCATAGGTGGATTACCATCAAAATTAACTAAGTGATCAGTCCTATCATCTGGTTCACCAGTATCACGTGGTTGGTCCCTTGATCATCAAGACCATGCAACCACAAACTCGATAATGGAGCAAGATCAAGTCCACAGGCACTCATGGACGACCATGTGACAGCCGATCATTGATGGTTATGAAAGTGGTGAACACGCAGTGCAAATAAAGGAAAATGTGGTGAGTTAAAATAGAGTGAAAATCTCCTAGAAAGTTATTTATTAGACAAAGGACATGACCCCTAATTAAAACCAGAACAGTGCAGACGACAGTGGAAACAAATATCTGTCGTAAAAAATGTCCAACATGTTTCCGCCTATCGGGGCAAGAGTCCCCCGGCTTTCATCAGGGCCTCTGCTCTCAGTGTATTGCTACTGCTGAAAAGGTGATATAAATTATAACCAAATGTATAACACAAATATCAAAGGTTGGAACATGTACAACCTGTGGTAAACTAATCCTCCGTATCAGCGGATGCATAAACACATCTATAAAGAGATGTAAAAGATAAGTAAAAACTCACAAGATAAATATACTGTATGTGAATGTAACCATGCACCATTCCCATTCCAAGTTTACAATAAATATGAATTTTTTCTCACCCAGCTTGACCGGGGACTGGACCTCACATCACCTGGACCGTGCTCAGGTTTCACAAGGCCCCGCTCTAAAGGTCAACAGGAAGAAACCAGAAAAAGACAATGACAATGACAAGCGCGGAGAATCGCAATGCGTGCACTTAGGACCCGGCCTCTCCGGACCCCGCCCGCTCCTGGTCTCTGATGGTTGGTCGGGCAGACGGCCCAATCGGCGTCCAGCCGACCCATTTCCGGTCCGGCGATATCGCGTGACCCGAGGGTTAGGGGGTGGAGACTCTGGGCCTATTTAGGGTCAACTCCCTGTGACTGGGGTCTCTGTTCCCGCTATCACTCCTGGATACCTGACTGCTCACGCCGGCACCTCGCCATTCTCGTGATCCGGGCCGGCTTTCTGAATCTATAGAAGCAGAAGGCTCGAGCATCATTCGTGTAGCCAGGTAAGGGGCCGAGTGCCTCGGGGGGCCTCGTGGGCAGCCGTGAGTCACGGTGGGTGCTGGGAAGGGATAGGAGTGTCGCTACCTTACGGGGCTTACGGCTGTGTGCGTGGTTCCGCGGGGCACGGGCTCCTGCCGGGCGGCGTGAATGGTGCTTAGGGGTGCGGGAACAGGGAACGCGGGGCGCGCTAGGTGTTATAGCAAGGTAGCGCAAAGCGCAAGATAGTTAGCATGGCGCCCAAAAAGGGAGGACAAAAGCGGAAGGATTCTGAGCCTGAATTGGCACAGATTATGAAATTACTGCTGAAGAAGTTGAGCAAGGAGGCTCCTGATGGCGGGGATGAGAGCGACTCTTCTCAGGGGGATCAGCCCGAGGTCGTAGAGCGGCCGCGCAGGGGGGGTGCCACCAAAGGTCGCTGATCCTCCATTAAAGAAGAAACCCAAGGCACATCCTAAAAAGAAAGGGGGAGCCAGGCAGGGGAAGGGTAGGCCTAGCCCTGTCAGGGGGAAACAGGACGAGGGATCAGTAGGTCCCGTCCCCACACCTCCGTTAGATGCAGAGCAGGTGTACCCTTCTGTTCCCATTCCGAATGTACCCGCGCCAGTAGACCCAGTGGGTTCAGTGTTGTCCGAGATTAGGGAGGCACTGAAGGAGTTGGCCCCGGGAGGCCCGGGACCAGTAGTCAAGGTCCCCCCGGCCTCACTCCCACCGCAGCCGGTGGCCGCAGTGGCAGCCGTGGGCAATCCGTTAGATAGCTTGCTGGCGTCGGTTTCCACATTAGTGGGCCAACTATCAGCTCCGGAGAAAGTATTGGAGCAAGTCAGCGCTGGAGCGGCGGCACCTTGGGGCCCCCTCTGGCCACAGAACAGGGTGCGTTGCAGGACATTCAGAGGCAGTTGGCCCTCTTAGTCCAGTCGCGCAAGGCGTTGCCTAGTGTAGCGATTGGAGCCCATTCCCCCGCGACAGCGTTAGCTGTAGCACCTACAGGAGGTAAGCCTGGTGACACTACAGCAAGGAGCAGCGAAGTGGGGGTTAGTCAGGGGAACGTATTGTCCCAGTCAGGGATGTTAGCTACGCATGTGAGTGTGGAAATGCGAGAGAAGATTTGGTAGGGTGCCTACGTAGACATATTCTCCCTTATCAGGCCAAAGAGAAGAGAGGAAGATTACAAAGACAGGGAGGGGAAAGAGCACTCCTTCCGAGATCGAAGACCTAGGATTGAGGAGACAATTACCAATTGGTTGTGCGGCTTTCACGTTTATATGACAGTGTTGTTGGAAAGAAGGCCAGAGTTGGTGATTCCGCTGGTGTTTTATACCAATAAGATCGTGAAGGCCCACTCCACGCATGGTGGTTCAGCCTGGTTGACATATGATAGGGAGTTTTGCTGGGCGAAGGAGGAGAACCCCTCCATTTGTTGGGATCAGGTTGAGGTCAATGCCTGGTTGGAGAGCGTGAGCACTAGGGAACACACGGCTAGGCAGCCCTTTCGGACTTCCCAGGGAGGGCTGGGTGAAAACAAAGGTACATGCTGGGCATTCAATGGCAAAGGTTGCACATGGCCCCCCGGGCAGTGCAAGTTTAAGCACGCATGCGCCTACTGCGGTCACCCGTCTCATCCCGAACCAAAGTGCAACAAGAAATCCAAAGAACGGGGGGGTAATGCCTTTAAGGATATCAAGCCTCCCCAAGTCTAAACTGCCTACTCCTGTTGATATTGAGAAGCTGATCTTTTGGTTGGACAGGTATCCAGACAGAGCTGCTGCTAGGATGTTGTTCGAGGGTTTTTCCAGTGGTTTCCGTATCCCAGCATCACATGTCCCCCTATTACTCACTGTAGGAACCAGGTTTCAGCAAAAACCCATCCCTCAGTAGTGGCCACAAAGGTGGAAAAAGAGCGGGCCTTAGGCAGAGTAGCAGGCCTGTTCCCGGCTCCTCCCTGGGAGAACTATGTGTGCTCCCCTCTGGGAGTAGTGCCCAAGGAGGAGCCAGGACAATTCAGAATGATCCATAACCTATCTGCACCGAAGGGTGCATCTGTAAACGATGCCATCGACCCGGCAGTGTGTTCAGTGACGTACTCGTCCTTCGATGTCGCGGTTCAGAAAGTGAGGGGGCTAGGCCGTGGGGCGTTGTTATGAAAACCGACATTGAGTCAGCATTCCGCTTGTTACCGCTACACCCTGAGGACTACCATTTGCTAGGCTTCCAGGTCCAACAGCAATTTTATTACGACAGATGTATGCCCATGTGTTGTGCGGTCTCCTGCAAGTACTTTGAGACCTTTAGCTCTATGCTGCAATGGGTGTTTTCGCAAAAGTCAGGATGTACAGATGTGGTGCATTACTTAGATGATTTCATGGTGATGGGTCCCGCATCGTCGGATGCCTGCGCTTTGGCCCGAAGTCAGCTGGTGGCTATGCTAAAGGATTTTGGGGTGCCGCTGGCACCGAGCAAGACAGTCGGCCCCGACACGTGCATGTCCTTCCTGGGCATCGAAATTGACACAGTAGCGGGGGAATGTAGATTGCCATTGGATAAAATGAAGGCCTTTTCCCTAGCCATTGAGGTAGCCTTGGCGTGTCAAAAGGTGACGTTGCATCAGTTACAAGTTCTTGTGGGTCAGCTGAACTTTGCTTTGCGTATCATTCCCATGGGTCGCCCTTTCTCGAGGTCTATAGCCAGAGCGATGGTGGTCTTACCCAGAAGCATCACCGCGTGAGGTTAAAAGCAGGGGTTAAGGAGGACCTCAAGGTGTGGCGAGACTTCCTGGCAGATTTCAACGGGCGGGTAGTATGGCCCGCTCCGCCGGTGTCCAGTGTGGAGCTAGGATTATACACCGATTCAGCTCGAAGTGTTGGTTTTGGGGCAATCTTGGGCCCTGCCTGGTGTGGGGCGGTTTGGCCAGCGGAGTGGTACGTAGCAGGCTTGACTAGGAATTTAGCCTTTCTAGAGCTTTTTCCCATCTGGGTGGCAGTTACGGTTTGGGCGAAGCGCTTCAGGGACAGGGTCGTGACCTTCTGGTCGGATAACATGGCAGTGGTTCAGGTTATCAATCGGCAAGGGGCGACTTTCCCACATGTGCTGAGGTTGCTGAAGTTGTTGGTGTTGGCATGCTTGAAATTGAATTTGAGCTTTAAGGCTGCGCATATA
Source organism: Lissotriton vulgaris (assembly GCF_964263255.1). NCBI lineage: Eukaryota > Metazoa > Chordata > Amphibia > Caudata > Salamandridae > Lissotriton > Lissotriton vulgaris. The sequence goes on along the minus strand of NW_028255065.1, from coordinate 686,047 downwards.
CCTGGTGTTGATAACCATGCTGCTGACGCTTTGTCTCGTTCCAAGTTGCAGGACTACCGGAGGTTCCACCCGCAGGCGGAAGAGCGCATGACGACGTTCCCTACGTCACTGTGGAAAATTGGAGCCCCGCTTTAGCGGGACTGGTAGGTGCCGCTCTGTGTGACCGCACCAAACGTGCCTATCAGTCACAGTTTAATGTTTACAGATCATTTGTGGAACAAGCCGGAGAGGTTAGGATCTTCTCAACGGAAACAATGTATGCCTTCTTACAGGTTCTGCGGGATCAGGGCAAATCAGTGTCCTATGCTAGGGCCTCCTTGGCAGCGATAGGCTTCTTCGCTAAACTGGCGGGGGAGCGGGATTCTGGGGCTTCATTCTTGATCAGGAAGGTCTTAGCGGGTTGGGCCCGATTGAACGGGCCACGGCGGGACTGTCGTAGGCCTCTGGATCTCCCGACCTTGATTGATATTTTGGGGGTACTGCCTGTTATTTGCCAGTCACCGTTCGAGGGAATCATGCTGGGGGCGGCATTCTGCCTAGCCTTTTACGGGGCCTTTCACCTGGGTGAGATAGTTGGGGCCTCCAAGGTAGACCATAGGGGAGGGTTGCAGTTCAGGGATATCTCCCTTTCCTCGGGGGCCTAGTATTGCGGTTGGGACGTTCCAAGACAGACCAAACAGGAAGGGGGGTCACCATACGTTTTCTGCCAGCCCCAGGGATAGCAGCCTGCCCCGTATCCCGTATGCAGGCGTACTTGGCCCGACACCCAGCAGGGGGGGTCGGCTCTCTTCGTCCACAAAAACGGGGATTGCCTGTCTCAATACCAATTTAAAGCAGTATTTGGGTTGGCCTTGGGGAAACTGGGTCTGGGAGCAGTGGGCTATTCTTCTCATTCCTTTAGGATTGGTGCCGCAACTTTGGCGGCAGGGGCCGGTCTCACCCCCAACGTAGTGAAAGGTGTAGGTCGCTGGACCTCTGACTGCTATAAGCGATATGTGAGGCCTGAACTGTTGTAAAAAATATGTGTGCAGTGTCTAACGGCTTCATCTCTCTCCTTTCTGATTAGTATGCCCGCTTCCGTGGTATGGGTACTCGGGCACTCTTTTGTGCGTCGCGCGGCGGTGCGCTTGCAGCGAAGAGAGGTGGTGAAACCGGCCGCATTGGGCGAGACCGAATTCGTATGGCACGGCGTTGGAGGGATGCGTATCCGTCACTTGAGGCGGATCGTCAAGGAGTTCAGGGCACAAGACCACAAATCGCTGGAGTGGATTATTCTACATTTGGGTGGCAACGACATGGTCGACAGAGGGTGCTTGGCTGTAAAGGAAGCCCTACTAGCAGAGTTTGCCTGGCTGGGGCATGAGTTCCCATCGACAAAAATAGTCTGGTCTGGCATGATATCACGCAGGGCATGGGGCCCAGGAGTGCGTCCTAGATCTTTGAATGTCTCGGTGAGGCGATTGAACGGCGAACTAGCAAGGTTGTGCTCAGTGAAGGGCCGCTTGCGCTACCTCCAGCACGGGATGATTTCCGGAGAAGCAATGTACCACCAGGATGGGGTACATTTGTCGGACTATGGAACTGATACTTTTATCCGAGAACTTTGGTCATTTATTCTGAACGCAGGTGGGGAGGGTGTCAGACCTGTGGGCCTTGGCCACCCTTGTGGCGGAGAAGAGACCTGCGATCAGTAAATAGTGGCTAAACAAGATGGATGGGAGCCCGCTTGCCGGGCTCCATAGGCCAGCTCTGAGGGGGGATATGGCAAGCTCTCCACTGGGAGGAAGTGACCACCGGCTGGGGAGGCTAGGGCGACAGATTTCGAACCTCCCGGGCGACCCTGGGCAGCCTGGTGGTCGAGAGGTGGGCCCCGGTAATGGCGGACAAGGATAGAAGGGCAGGACCAACCACTCTAAGGGGCAGGTGCACGGCACTTGGCGTAGGATACCCAGTTGCGAGATGCGAACCAGATGGTGTTCCTCCCTTAGGGTTGGGAAGGTGATGGAGCATGATATGCTCATAAATGTAGTTATGTTATAACTTGTGATTTTAGATATGCATGTTATTGCTTGTCATGTTTATACAATGTGGTGAATAAACATGGCCTTTTTAACCCCACCCGAATCTCTGGTGATTTCAAATGTGGGGAACTTGCATGTCTAGGGTAGTTGGGCTGCGGGGGCATATCTGGAGGGTACGGGTCCTTTGACAAGCGCGGAGAATCGCGACGTGCGCACTTAGGACCCGGCCTCTCCGGACCCCGCCCGCTCCTGGTCTCTGGTGGTTGGTCGGGCTGACGGCCCAATCGTCGTCCGGCCGACCCATTTCCGGTCTGGCGATATTGCGTGACCCGAGGGTTAGGGGGTGGAGACTCTGGGCCTATTTAGGGTCAACTCCCTGTGACTGGGGCCTCTGTTCCCGCTATCACTCCTGGATACCTGACTGCTCACGCCGGCACCTGGCCATTCTCGTGATCCGGGCCGGCTTTCCGAAACTCCCACCCACCCGTCCCTTAGATAAATGGTTTGAGGGGCGTTCTGCGTAGAAGAGACCTGCGAACAGTAAATAGTGGCTAAACAAGATGGATGGGAGCCCGCTTGCCAGGCTCCATAGGCCAGCTCTGAGGGGGGATATGGCAAGCTCTCCACTGGGAGGAAGTGACCACTGGCTGGGGAGGCTAGGGCGACAGATTTCGAGCCTCCCGGGCGACCCTGGGCAGCCTGGTGGTCGAGAGCTGGGCCCCGGTAATGGCGGACAAGGATAGAAGGGCGGGACCCACCACTCTAAGGGGCAGGTGCACGGCACTTGGCGTAGGATACCCAGTTGCGAGATGCGAACCAGATGGTGTTCCTCCCTTAGGGTTGGGAAGGTGATGGAGCATGATATGCTCATAAATGTAGTTATGTTATAACTTGTGATTTTAGATATGCATGTTATTGCTTGTCATGTTTATACAATGTGGTGAATAAACATGGCCTTTTTAACCCCACCCGAATCTCTGGTGATTTCAAATGTGGGGAACTTGCATGTCTAGGGTAGTTGGGCTGCGGGGGCATATCTGGAGGGTACGGGTCCTTTGACAAGCGCGGAGAATCGTGACGTGCGCACTTAGGACCCGGCCTCTCCGGACCCCGCCCGCTCCTGGTCTCTGGTGGTTGGTCGGGCTGACGGCCCAATCGTCGTCCGGCCGACCCATTTCCGGTCTGGCGATATTGCGTGACCCGAGGGTTAGGGGGTGGAGACTCTGGGCCTATTTAGGGTCAACTCCCTGTGACTGGGGCCTCTGTTCCCGCTATCACTCCTGGATACCTGACTGCTCACGCCGGCACCTGGCCATTCTCGTGATCCGGGCCGGCTTTCCGAAACTCCCACCCACCCGTCCCTTAGATAAATGGTTTGAGGGGCGTTCTGCGTAGAAGAGACCTGCGAACAGTAAATAGTGGCTAAACAAGATGGATGGGAGCCCGCTTGCCAGGCTCCATAGGCCAGCTCTGAGGGGGGATATGGCAAGCTCTCCACTGGGAGGAAGTGACCACTGGCTGGGGAGGCTAGGGCGACAGATTTCGAGCCTCCCGGGCGACCCTGGGCAGCCTGGTGGTCGAGAGCTGGGCCCCCACCTGAATCTCTGGTGATTTCAAATGTGGGGATCTTGCATGTCTAGGGTAGTTGGGCGGCGGGGGCATATCTGGAGGGTACGGGTCCTATGATATTCCTAATTTCTCAGAGTCTGTCATGGTTACAAAAACTAATCTCTTGACCATGGCCGAGCCCTTCCAAGAGATGGCATCTCAACTCCGCATAACCCAACATCATCAATAGGTATCATGCTCATAATGTTTATAAATCAATAGAAAGTGCAGACAGCAGTCTCTCTTTTAAAAACTTGATCATGTATCTTCACAAGCTGATCACATTCATTTTGTCAATAACTCGTACAATCCCTCACTTAACATAACATACCACTTGAACCACGGGAGGCAAGGGTTTAATTGCAGATTAAGGACATAAATTAGAAGCCGTAATCCGGTGCACATTGTTGTTTTATATAGGCGATTTTGTAAAATGCCATTATATTTACCCTGGAAAGTATGACTGTGCCATACTCATTTCCATTAATAGCTTGCCATTGAGCATCATTATCTGGCTAATTGGGGTCTTATCATTCAAAGCTGAAAATGCCCATTATTGCTAGCGTTCGGTGTAAAGTCTTCGGCGGGAGCCCATAGGGTACATTCAATCCCTACTCACCCCTCAAGATGGCCCCAACCTTACCTATCCGTCGGTGCTGCAAAGCCCAAGCCTGAGCCTTTGGGGGAGGCACCAAAATGGAAGGCTCAGGAATATTTGACTGCAAGAACACGCTAGGACTATGTTGTATCCCTACGCGCATATCACCGCAAATCATCCGGTAATATCTGCTTAGTACGTTCTTTAAACCCCTGTTCATATTAAGATAGCGGTAGGCTTTTCAAATGTGTGTGTATTATATTATTAAAACTCCACATACCTTAATGATGCCGCTGTTACCGGCTTGTGGGAAGTCGTTAATCATAACTGCCTAGAGCCGGAACTACAAAATGACGTCCCAGCGTCATTGCAAGTAGTTCAATGACTGCCTGTGCCAGTCCGTCATCCTGAAACTACAATCTTAGGCCAGAGCGTCTTCTAGTAGTTTCCTGTTCCCCCTGATTCAAGGAGATCCTTCAATGAGATTAGTGCCATCTTCAGGTGCATTAGCGATAAGTTTCTACACTAGTTATGGCCTTACTAATGACCTAAACGGATACATGTCTCATTAAGTCCTTAATCGTAAAGTGGTTACCACGATCTCTTTTGTGCTATGCAACATAACCACTGTTCATTCACATCTCGGTGGGACCCACAAAGCTTGCTTGCACCCATGGTAACTGAGCACAATAGCGCGGATTTTCCAGTATATTTCTTGGCATAGATTAAGCCTTACTATTGCCCCAAGAGGATACATGTCTTATCAAGTCCTCATTCGTAAAGTGGTTACCACGATCTCATTTGTGCAACGCAGCAAAACCCCTATTCATTCGCATCTTGGTGGTTCCCACAAAGCTTGCTTGCACACATAATAACTGAGCAAAATAGCGCAAATTTGCCAGTATATTTCTTGGCATAGATTAATCACCAATATTAGGGGGTCTGATTATAAATATATATCAAAAAATGTGGCCCCTAACATCAGAACTGTTGCTAAATACATGTAATGTACAGTACATATTGTTCTTATGATATCTGAATGTCAAGCCGGCCCTAAGTTGCTGGTTTCTGTGTGGTGAAGATAGGATACATAAGATAACATGAGTTGTTTTAAGTGTTATTTTAATTTCAACCTGTATGAGCTTAGATGGTCACATTGGTACCCAGGCTATAAACCATTGTGAACCACTGGCACTTCCAATTCCATTTTCTTCAATCTGAGGCTTGTATGGCTAGTGTAGTGTATGCCTACATCTTCTTATTGGGGGATTAAACTATTCTGGAAAATGTATGAAGCTTCACAATGAGACCCATGGTATATCATCGTTGAGTCCCACCACGTTGGTCCGAAGCTTATAAATCCATTTCTGTTCCTTCCTGAATAGATATCTAGAGACATTACCAGTGTGTGATGGAATCAGAGGCTTTTCTAAGACTGTCCATTGGAAGTCTTCTTCTCTGTGCTGTTTTTCAAGATAGTGTTTGGTCAGACTGGTCATTGATTTCTTGCAGCGGAATGAGCTCTTAAGTTCCAGCATACGTATTCGGACTTTCCGCGTCGTCATACCCACATATCGAATTGAACATGGGCATGTCAGCAAGTAAATTAAATTCTCGCTGTTGCAATTCGTGAAATGGGTCTGTACTCAAGGCCGATCTGTACCTATGTCAATTTGATTAGAGTGTTTTGTTTGGGGACAGACAGAGCAGGTTCCGCAAGGAGGATGCCCCGTGACCGGTGGCAAATCCCAAAGAGTTCCCACTGCCCTCCTAGGTGTCTCTTTTGGGCGAGTGTGCACTAAGCTGTCCCGAATACTGCTTGATTTTTTTAAAGCAAATAAGGGTTGGGCAATTTTGTCAATACCATGATTCAGAATCCGCCAATGTTGGCGAACTATCTTTTGAATCTGGTTGCTTCTGGTGTTAAAAGTGCTCACCAGAGTCAATCTTTCTGAGGGAGCCTTGCAAATCGGAGGTTCCAAAAGTGCTTCACTATTGCTGTTACTCGCTCGTTTCCATGAGCGTTTGACAAGTGAGCGTGGATAAAGTCTCTCCAGAAGTTGTTTGGTTAGATTGTTGGCATGAATCTTAAAATCCCCACTGTTCGAGCAATTCCTGCAAACTCTGAGGAATTGCCCATAGGGCAAATTGTCCCGAAGAGCTTTGGGATTATGGCTTTCGTACAGGTCCAGTCCCCGTTCATGGTGGGTGAGAAAATTATTTGATTTATTGTAAACTTGGAATGGGAATGGTGCATGGTTACATTCACATACAGTATATTTATCTTGTGAATTTTTACTTATCTTTTACATCTCTTAATAGATGTGTTTATGCATACGCTGATACGGAGGATTAGTTTACCACAGGTTGTATAAGTTCCAACCTTTGATATTTGTGTTATACATTTGATACTGGTGAACCAGATGATAGGACTGATCACTTAGTTCATTTTAATGGTAATCCACCTATGAGCTTTTGGGATTGAGTAAATTGGCACTGTATGTACGTGATTCCATGCACACAGACCCATCATTTTATTTTGACATATAGGTTATCTAGGGTGACCAGGGCACCAACTCACAAATTGTATTGGAGTTAAGGATAGCCAGCCACATGAGGTGTAGCTTTAGACCCCCTGTGTTCTTCTGTGTATATCATGTGTTGAGCTGGGGACTTGAACCAGGTGAGGTCTTGAAATATTTATTGTCCCTTTGACCCTCTCCTCCCTGTTTCTTATGGAATGATCCTTCTCTCACATTGCAGTCAAGACCTGGAATGAGCTACCGGCAGACATCAGACGAGCCCCCTCACTGATCTCCTTCAGGAAGACCCTCAAAACCTAGCTCTTTGTCTAGACAGATCTACGGACCCCCCCCCCCCCTTCATTGCCTTGAGACCTCACGGGTGAGTAGTGTGCTTACAATTCCCAGATTAAATGATTTCAGTGAATAAGTGAGGTTTTATTGCAGAAAGGGGATCCCATATGGACTTTGTCAGGTAATAAGTGAACACTGAAAAATATATCACTCTGTCATGCTGCTGGGTGACCTCAGGGGAATTCTAAATATACTGCTGAAAAAAACTGAATAAACAATGCGTAAGCATTCAATTATATGGGCCCCTCCTCACGCCCTGGTCATAGCCATAAAAACAGTTTCACCATTTATTACATGTGACAGCATGAGTTGAAAGGTTAAAGAAGGCCTTCTGGGGCTCACCGCACAGTGAGGCTATCTTATGTGCAAAAGTATATTTCCTGCCAGATATTGAAAAGCCTCAATTTTGTCCAGATCTTTTGCTGGTCTTATGATGTGAGTGATATGGTGTGTATCCCCTCCTCTTCCATGTCTTATCTGCCCGAGGGGGTGCCATGAAAGGCAGCGCACGGATTCAAGCTATTGGAGGAGCTCGCCAGTAATAAACGTATTTTGTAAAACACCCTATGCCCTTTTGTAAACTCTAACTCAGCACTAGGACCTCCAAGGGGGCCTAGGATGGGGGAGGCACCACATGAAAACCTATATTTTCAATGCTAATAATTATTTGGCTTATTTTATGGGACTAACAGTATACTAGATAAAATAAAATTACAAACAAAAATGCGAGTTAAACGTAAAGAAGTTTGAATGACAAACAAAATACTTAACACTGTAAAGATGCAGTCAGCATTGCAAACAGTTGTTCACTTGCACAAACAAGGGAATACCCAAGAAATGAGAACTCGTATACCAAAGGCACCAGCACCACGTACAGACAACATTGTCATCCACTTGCACGTATCCGCTGATTTGCTCGACCCAGAGCTGGAAATTCATAGAAACAAAGGACTAAATAAACGCATAATATATTCAGCGGTGAAATAAAAGTTAATGTTATCGGTGGCTGAAAAAATAAATTTAAAAAACAGCGCGTCTTGCCACTCTGCTTCTAAAAAACATATATTAAGTTGTATCACTCAAGAAAGGGAAAGCGTACTAAATGTTGCTGCAAAGCATGTCTGCCTGCGGTAGGAGAAACTATTTGAACAAAATAGTGCTACAGACTAAACAAGACCAATCCTCCTTAAAATAAAGCCTAAAACCAAACTAACATCCTTCTAGAAAAAAGCTCAACATAGAAAATTGCTAAAAGCCTAAAAAATATAACCAACGAAGCGGGAGGCATAGCGCAAGACGTACCTTCAATACAACTGTGCAATTAAGAGGAGCTGGCAGGGAGGAAAAACTATATTTAAAAATGTTCAGCTATGGTGCCCAAAGTACATACAGGCAAACAGAAACAGAGTAGGAAGCCAAGAAAAAAAGTCGTCCCTCAAAGAACATATATAGAATTGTAGCATGATGAGACAGTACTTAGTCCCTGCTACATGGGAGGAACAGAAGAGAAAATGGAGGGACAAAGAGGCGGGACAGACCACTGGCTAGCAAGGATTTTTTAAAGACACTGACATAGACAAATGAAAAACAAAAGCAAGCAATGGGTCGAGTTGGAACTCCACACAGCAATTACTACAGGTTTCTAAGCGACAGCACAAGCGCTGCCTAGGCTCAACCTACAAATGATGCTAACTAATTTAACAAACAGGTCATGGAACCTACTAACTGAAAGAGGTCTCTCTTCTACACTATTAAGCAATGTGTAAATACCTCTATTCAACCCCAAATGCCCTGCTCGCTATCCTTATCAACAATATCAGCAACATCGTTTTCAGGAAATTTCAGACAATGTATGAGTAAGTAAAACTGTACTCTTATCACCATCCCATAGCATAGCATAGCAAAGAGCATCATTATAAACTTGTCTTCTTTCCAAGTACTAAACTCTCACTCTATAAGGCAAATAATAACTTCCGCCAAGCCATCATCTTATGCCAACAACCCTATTCCTTTAACATTATTATAAATATGGATTCACAATATCTCTCCTCTGATCTGCAAAATCATTAATTTCTCCTCTAACCTTAAACTTGAAGATATCATGAAGTTTAGATCCAGCATCCTTGCTTCAAGCTAAATTTATTAAAAAGCTGTCACTGTTCAGTTTTTCATCCCAATTATCGCCAAGAACAACCTAATGAACACCTTCTAATCTGAAATTTGTCTCAGATATAGCTCAAACATAGCAGCTCTCTAGATTAAAAATGACACGGTTAACATTCTCGGTGAGGTTGATGTTAGATTGACTTCAGTGACTCCTTGGTCTTTCTGTGGCACTAAACAGCATTGACCTCGAACTACCAGCTTAATAATAATCAGTTTCTACGATAGGCCTAGTAGAAAGAATCTGAACTGGTTCCAATCTAATCCTCCATTAAGATCTCCATTTTTGAAGTTGTACTCCATGACATCCAACACACTGCAATTAAACTGTGGCATCCTCAAAGCCCAATGATATCTTCTTTCCTAATAAACATGTTCATGGATCTCCTATGCAAAGTGTTCAACAATATGCGGATGATAATAAGCTATACCAGTCTCCAAAGCTACCAGCTAAAGGAGACAAAAAAATCTTCCATGAAAAGTTATGCAAGTGGATGTACTAATTTTTCCTAAAATTAACAGAACATTTCCATCTCCTCTACACCAATATTTCCGCAAACCATGCACACAATGGCTCGATGGTCTATTACCACCATTGCTCGTCCCCTCTGCCAAATTAATAGGCTTTTATTTTGATAAAAATCTCTGTGTGATGGAACACGTCACTTAACTAAACTAGAGCTTTCATATTTAAATTCTACCTGTACGGAACATCAAACAGTCTACACCTTTTGTTTACCTCAGAAAAGCAGTACTAGCTTTGGTGCACCTACACCTAGATGATGATATTCCACTACATTTGGCGTTCTTAAATCCACACCTGCACCTCTCAAAACCACGCCACATGCAGCAGCATACTGGTCATGAGTGCCAACAAATTAGACCGCCTCATACCTTGAATAGAATTTCACTGTCACTGTCTTTCCCTGGAAGCTAAAATTACCTTCAAATATGCTTGCATAACACACAAAAATCTATATTCCAGATTTTCAACCTACTGAAAAGAGAAATATCATACCGAAGGATCTGAAAAAAAAGCACCAGGCATCAAAACCAAGCTTTCTCCTGCAAAGCCCCCAAGTAATGACATCTTATCTCAAACATATCAGACTCAAGTGAGACTCAAAAGACTAACTACACAACGTGTTAGTCATACTATTTTTATCTGCCTATCATGCTTTTGTAGTACGAAGCTATCTGTATAGCATTCCAGTGCCTACATGGCTAAATTACAGTGCACAACATACCATGGATGAAGAAATAAATAGCAATCTGCATGTTATTTATAGTGAGAAAGAGTGGATATTAACCACTGAAAGTTGAATGCTCAAATCTGCCCCCCCCCCACATTCATTCAGCTTTCTTAGACAGTGGAAATGATCAATCACATTTGTCTCAATTATATGAGCATCAGTCCAGAGAAGACCACTGGAGGGTAACTGTTCCTAGGGAAGGAATCCGTCCAGTTAGGCTACGGATTTGTTTGGAGTAGGGATAGAACTGATGAAATGACGATTTCAAAATGGATAGGTCTCTAGATGGATATTGATAAGGGGAAAATCCTCAATTTTGAAGAGTTGCCCTCACACACCCATAAAGGTGTCAGGCTTCATCATATGGCGTTTTTGCTCATCATTGGGTTGGCGCTGCAGTCCTTCATGGGCCCCACAAGAGGGCTCTTCAACAGAGATCTTTTTTAAAAATGCCATAATGGTGAGTGTGGGTGTGCGGGGTTAGTGCAAAGGTGGGTTAAAAATACCATGAGGGTCCCTCAAAAACATTTTTATTCCTGGGTCCTTCTGGTATGGTTATAAACAAAAATCAACCTGTGAGCTTCCACCAATGAGGAAGTATAGTCTGGTCCAGACAGGATCCTTGGCATTTCTTCAGGACCAAATAGAGTTTCAAAATAGTTAATGTGCAAAAATAGAGGAGCTCATGTGAACAAAAACCCTCATTACCAAGTTTCAGTCGGGCATTGTCGAGAAAAATTGTTTTGGTTCAACAAACACCTGACATTAGTTATCCAACCTGCAAGAGACAGAAGAGGAGAGAGAAAATACATGTGTAAGTAAAATGGAGCCACGTAGAGTGTTAAGTGGCTAAAAGCATAGAGGACACAGCGTGATGCACTGCATAGTATAGTATCACATGTCACAACTTAGGTTAATCATAGTAAAATGCAGCCTACATAAGTGATCAGTAACCACTAGAAAGAAGTGAGGCACAACCTTTCAGCGTATTATGACACTGAGTATGTGAAAGAGAGAAATAAAAACAAGGGTTGTCTTTGCCTTAGAGGGTGAAGGGGAGGGCCTCAGCGGAGGTAGCAGGCATACGTAAGGGCAACCTGTAGGGTGAAGTGAAAGCGGTAACGTAACAGAGAAGTGGAGAAACACAGCAGCGTGCCGTTGGTAAGTAAAAAGTAAGGTACTCACAGTGACCCTTACGAGTTTGAGACAATCTCACCTACCCGCAACCGCTACCACTGGAGGAAATGTGTAGGCAGCAGTAGCTCGATTTTATAGCAGTGGAGTTTGTAAAATCTACAGCCACTCCCGGCCGAACAACGGACCGGGAGTCAGTAGTGACGTAGCCACTGTGGGTGTGTCATCAACACGATTGAGCGCTGTTTGCCGCCATGGTCTGGGACTGCCGGCCACCCCCCGTCTTAACATGCAAACTATAGTTAACAAAACTCATCAGTCAAACAACAGAATTCTTTGGAAGGCAGGGGGCCTCGGGACCCCCCGGCCGTATTTATTAAAATATGAAAACAAATTAAAAATTTGATTAAAAATAAAATTATTTACATAATTATTAAATGCTAAATTCAGACATTAGATTTACAGCAAGTTTAGACAGGTATGATGGGCTAACCTTAACAAATCTCTAATACAGCGTATTTCCTAACCAAATCTAACATCCTACATATCAATTTTGCATTCTAATAATTTCTGGTCCTACGGCAAGGTCGTTGTGTCAGATCCTTTACCCAGCTACGCCCTCACGTCTGAGTGTGCATGCGCGACAAGGGCCCGGTTACCGGGAGAGTTTGTCCCTCTCTTGGTTGCCCTCGTACGCTCCATAAACTCCATTTAACCAAAAAGGAGGGCCCTTACACTCGCGCCATTTGCTGACGTCATAGTGTATGTGCGGGGTGGCTACCAGCCCAAGGAAAGCATGACTCCCTCCCCCGCACCCTTCCAAGCAAGCGGATATCCTGCCCCTGAAGTTCTAGGAGAGACCATTGGCCCCTCCCCCTGGGCAGCCCCATTCGCTAATGGTGCCGCACCCTAAGGACCTTAAATTGCTGCTCACCGATTATGACCTTACCGCCACAGGCCAGCATAGTTGACCGACTATCTGGCCCCCCGACTGCCTACACTGAAAGGTCATACCCTCCTAGCAAAACCTTCTACCCATGCTAGTATGTTCCCTATCAATAAGGCATTCCCTGTCTCTGTCAAGTGGACCCCGTCCCGCAAGTAGAACTGCTCCCCCCAAATGCAATCATGAGGTATACTCTGTAGGTGAGGAGTTCGAAACAGCTTGCCTATTTTATTGTTGACCCTCTTTACCGAGTGATTCAACGCCCTGACTGATTCACCCCCCCTCTACTGAAGCCTCGGTTTCAACTGTGACCACACTATAGTGTAATCCGGTAACAGTTTCGCCAGCCAACCTGCAGCTGAAATGATTTCTTCCAGGCGGACCCTTCTGCCTAAGTCAACTAAGTCATTACCCCCCAGGTGCAGGATGATTACTGAGGGCGGTGTGGTGTGTCTTTCCAGTAAATATGACATGAAGCCCCTAAGCTGACTGAGGCGAAGCCCCCCTCTGCCATGGAAGGAAACATTGAAACCCCCGCACTCCGCCCTCCGTCTACCCGATCCTGAAAGAAAAATTGGTTTGGCACGTTTCACATAAGAATGACCAACTACCCATACTACATGTGTCCTCCTTTTGTCTTCCTGCCGTTGCCGAGATGTTGATGGTTGCTTTTGATGACCCTGTAGTAATTTCCGCCCTGCGTCACAGGCCAGAGAAACTAGAAGATAAACATAAACAAAGCAGGTGTCAGGGGGTGTCGACTGACCGTTACAACATGTGCAGCCGCACATAACACTTATAGGCATTGGAAGACCATCTCCCAATCCTCTTCATACTATTGTCATTCAATCCCCTCACCAGTGGCCTCGGTGGCTGCCCCTATCCAGAAAGATTGTGTCCCAAATTCCTTGGGGTTTAAACCTGCTTTGGCAAAACTCATATATAAAACTCTTTGGAACTGAAACCTGGTCAAAGGGGTGTCATCCGCATGCATTATCAATGCTCCCCTTGCATCAACCGCCCGTTGTTTGATTAAGGCCTCCACATGTGTCACTGGGCAGCACGGGTTATTCGGTGCCCAATGTAGAACTAAACTTTCTCCCCTGGCCTCCTGATCAGTCTTGGATTTCCGGATGGTAACCCGCATTGTGTCACACGGTATTCTGGTATCTCTCAGCTGCAGGCCACCTATCCTGTCAAGCTTGTTGCTAGCCACTAGTTCGCCTACCCGGAACGCCCCGTAAAAGGCCAGGAAAAAGGCAGCCTTGAATAATATAACCTCTACCGAAGAGCTACATGTGTCCAGCAGGGCGAGGAACACTACTGCCAGCCGTTCTAGACCTATCGGCCTTCTGCTATCAGCGGAGGCTGCCTGTCAGCGCCGCCACCCCTTCAGCGCCTTTTGTATTAGGAAGCTGTTTGTAGGATCCCTGGCTTCCCTTGCTTGTGCGAAAAAGGAAACAGCTGCCTTATGTCTGCTAGCTGTCGCCGCTGAGCGCCCTTCCTCGTGTAATGTGTCCATGTACCCATTAAAACTAGCCTCCTGATCCCATTTGTTCTCTCAATCCTGTCCCAGAAATTTACAGTAAGACCTGAACGCCCCTTCGTAAGCTGTCTTGGTCCTGAGAGCTAGGCTGGCTGCCACAAGGTCATGTAGTTGGGGGCACCAATCTGCCAAAGTGTTGATGGGAAGTGAGCTGGGGAGGCCTCTGCAGCTGGTAGGTGTTCCCTGAATACCTGTATCTTAAAGCGAGAAAGGGCGTCAGCTGCGTTATTCAAGACCCCTGGAACATGTTTGGCCCTGAAATGTACATTCAAATTCATGCACCTCAGCACAATCTCCTTTATCAGGCGCAGTATGAATTTGCACCGTGCTGTTGATTGATGCATTCAGCCACCGTCATGTTATCTGACCAGAAAATGACCGACCGATTAGCAAATTTTTCGGGCCAAACCTTTAAAGCAACCCAGATTGGGAACAGTTCCAGGAAACCAATGTTTGCTGTCAAACCGCTCTCCTTCCACCAGTTGGGCCATCTTTGGGCCACCCATTTATTACCAAGTATGGCGCCAAACCCTACACCGCCGGCAGCGTCAGTCCATAGTCCTAACTCTGCTGAGGTCAGCGTGGGGGCACCCCACAGTACTCTGCCATTGAAATCCTTCAGGAATGCAATCCATATCCGCATATCCTGGCGAACCTCGACTGACAGTCGTGTGCGGTGATGTTTTTACCACAAGCCCTTCATGGGAAAATGGGCGTGCCATAGGGATGACCCTCAATACAAAATTCAGCTGGCCAACTGCTGCAAGTGCTGTAAAGTGACTTTCTTTTTCAGCAAACATTGTTCAAGGGTTGCCCTGAATTTCTCATTTTTTTCTTTGGGTAACCTGAAACAACCTTGCGTTGAATCCAATTCAATTCCCAAGAATTCCAGACATGTCGATGGCCCTACTGTTTTTCCTTGCGCGAGCAGGACCCCAAAAGCATGCATGAGCACGCAAAATTCCTGCAGTGCCCACGTGCACTATTGTGAGCCCGCAAGACCCAGGAAAAGAAAATAGTCTAGGTAATGCATGACATACTGGTGGCACGTAGCATGTCTCAGAACCCACTCCAAGAAAGAGCTGAATGTTTCAAAGTAAGCACATGAAATAGAGCAACCCATGGGCATACACATATCCATGTAGTATTTGCCTTCGAAGGAAAAACCTAACAAGTGTTGGTCTGCTGGATGCACTAGGAGTAGTCTGAACGCTGACTCAATGTCTGATCTCGCCATCAGTGCCCCATGACCCAAAACTCTCAACATTTCAACAACCTGGTCAAAAGACGCGTATTTCACACTACAAATGGTCTCATCAATTACATCATTCAATGATAAGCCCTTGGGTGCAGACAGATTGTGTATGAGCCTATACTCACCCTTTTCTTTCTTTTGGACTACTCCTAAAGGCGAGCAGACAAAATTCAGTACCGGGATGTCAGGGAAAGGACCACTACCTAGGCGCAGTTCCTTCTCTATTTTGTTTGCTACCACCCCAGGATTGTTCTTAACTGACAACTGGTTCCTACACTGCAATGTCCCGGTATAACCCCAGCTGGAATCCGGAAACCATGTGTGAAACCTTCTTGGAGCATCCTTGCAGAAGTATGATTTGGGTATCTATTAAGCCAAGGAATCATAGCAGCCACGATAATAGGTGAATGCGCAATTTGGGGTTATCCTCGCTATTCTGGTTTCCTCCTCCCTCTGTTACCTGACGCACTACATTTTGACCAGCATGCCGGTCCTGGGTGGGAAGGATGGCCGCATATGTAACACGCGTGCCTGAATTTGCAAGTGCCCGGTGCCCCGTTGCAAGTTCGCCTATTGAAATCCCAGCACACTCCTTTCCCACCTGTATTACCTCTGGCCTTCTTGGCCACTTCCCCGCCTTGCGCTGGCAGAACGGGCTGCTGAAAGGGCTGCTGGGGCTTGGGGAATATCCTTTGTTCCAGCTAGTACTAGTACCTGCTGGTTGCCCCCTCTCAAACTGAGAGTGCCAGGAAATTGAGTCAACTTTGTCCCAAGCTAAAGATCTATTAAATTCCCTTGCTATGTCATACTCTTTCCACGAGTCACCCCCATGATTCTCGTTGAACATTGTAATCCTGCTCTGATAGCAAGCCATCTCAGGCTGCATACCGGGGGAACGTTCGGTGGTAACCGCCATAAACACAGAAAAAGCCCTGATCCCGTTGATGAGCGTCTCCTCTACCCTAAATTTGTACAACTGAGATCGCCATTCACTAGGCAACATCATCTCCTTCTGTGATTTAGCATATTCCCACTCCCTGTTGTCAATCAGCAATGAGAAAATATTTATATATTTATCTGCCCAAATTAATTCTTTCACACCTTGAGAGACATGCTGCGCCAAACTCTCCCCCCTGGAGGGAATCGCGCCTTCACCCAGTACCGGAAGGGCAACCCCCTTACCACTTTCAGCGGGTTGCGTTGATTCAACGGTCTTGACTGTGTCACCATTGCTCGCTGGACCTGTTTGGGGAGAAATCGGTGCGCTCGGCATGCTACTTTTGCCCCTAGCCACCATGATTTGTGCAACCATTCTCTGTGCCTCTGCCGTGGGGTCAACTGCAGGAGGTAACATTCCCCCAATCCCCAACCATGGAAGCACTGTGGCTATCTGTGCCGCTAATTCTGGTGGTACCTGACCCGCCCCAGGTGATGGGCTTGCTGGAGTTACTGGCGGTACAACGACAGGGTCTGGGTTATTGGGTGGCGTGACTGGCAGTGGGACAACAACAGGGACTGGGTTAATGGGTGGCGTGACTGGGGTGACTGGCGCTACCGGCACGCTTCCTGGGATTTGCGGAACAGGCGTGGGTGACCCAGGAGCAACAGGCGCTCTATTCGGTACTGGCCTCGGGGACCCCCTTCCTACAAGGGGCTTGGGGGGGCGACTACTAGCTTTCTTAGCTCTGCTACACTTCAGTGGTGTCTCGAAATCCCCCTTTGGTCTGGGTGGCACTATGTTCCGCTTAGGCCTCCCCATCGGCCCTGCCTGTGCTTCAACCCTCGCACCCAACTCAGCAACATTCTTGTCCAATTTGTCCACTTTCCCCAATCTCTTGTCCATTGCTGACATTCTGCGCATCATGGTTTGAAACAATAGCTCCATGCGCGAACTCCCTGCACCCCGTCTGGCAGACATACCTACTGTTCTAGCACCTACACTGCACAATGCGTTACTTATTGGCACAAAGTGCCTTGTACCTGTCCAAGTCGGAGGCTCACAGGCTGGCCGTAAGCACCACGCAAACTGTGACTGCACACACCAGCTAGCCTGGAGTGTTTGGGCGAGCGAACTCTAGCACCGCGGCCCGCCAGAAGCAGTGAAATGCAGGCCTGCCCATGTCCTCGTATTCCGCCGTCCACCGTGAGCTCCCCAGCTACCCGGTCCGCAGTGGCCCTTGTCTTTAAGCCAAAAATTAGAAAATTGTTAAAACCGAATTCTGCAAAAGCTTCCGAAGTGCTTTGCCTCAACTGTTATTAAATCACACAGCCTGAATTTAAACACACCATTAATCCTACTGATCACTTTATCAAAGGCTGCAACTGGGCCATGGTAAACAGTATGATAATTCAAAACAAGCTGTCTTCTAAACTGTTTTATATAGTGCAAACTTGACCTGAATCAGCTATCAGAGCGCTTCACTTAGCACCAACTCATTACCTGAGGACACTTTACTTTGTTAGGCACAGTGAGATTAAGTGATTTGCCCGTAATCCCCCTATAAACAGTTTTATATGATGCAAACTTGACCAGAATCAGCTATCAGAGCGCTTCACTTTGCACCAATTCATTCAAAGAGGACACCTTAATTTATTGGGCACAGTGAGATTAAATGATGTGCCCAGAATCACACCTTACCCAGAACTGTCCTGCTTTTCAAATTGCCTTTTAAAGTTTTGCCATGCAATGTAAAGGTCTGCCCCCACCTAAATACACAGCGATCCGCTTTGTTACTAAAAAACCCTGCACTGGTCTCCCATTCACTTACTGCCGGGGCCGACCCTGTTTCGCCCGTGTGAACTCGAGTCACGTATCCCTCACAGATCGCACCCCTTCTGTCGGGCCAGTCCTCGAGCGGCCGTACCGCAGAGCCTGCAACGTACCTTGTGCTTGTAAACCTGATTATGAGAAAGCTCGCTCTCTTTGCCTGACACTCCCACAGCAACACCGCACCGCTTGAAACGAAACCTCCAGATGCAGTCACCAATCGGCGATCCTGCTCCTCCCGCTCAATGAGCACGAAGGCCACCTCTCCAAATCGCTGAAACCTAAAGAAAGCTCGCTCTCTGTGTCTGACGCTCCCACAGCAACACTGCACCGCTGGAATCGAAACCTCCGGGTGCAGTCCCCGATCGGCGATCATGCTCCTCCCGCTCAATGAGCACGCCGACCGCCGCTCCAAATCGCTTACACCTGCAATATAAAGCCAAGAAAATTACAAGCCCCACAGCAGGGCGAGGAGCGAGCCTGGGAAGCACGGGCACAAAGAGGACGCTTCCTGCGCCCCCCAGGCTCTTAAACCCTCCCTTTGCTAATGGTCCCACCCCCTTGACCCGGAAGTGTAAAACGGCTTCCGGGTCAATGGCGGGACCCGCGGACCAATCAGGGCGGGTGAGGGGGCGGGCCCAGCCATGAGTGCGTGGGGGCCGAGCGGCCTCCCTTTCCTTAATGGTGGCCATCTTGGAGTGGTACAGGAAACCCGCACAACATAAAGGAAGGTTATACATCAGTAACCAAACCAACTTGACTGTGTAGACTGAGGCACAAGTATTTGATATTTGATATTTATGGGATTTTGTAAAGCGCGGCTATCGCTCCGGGAGGAGCATCTTGGCGCTGAGCATGCAGAAGATAGTGGGAACGAGGAAGTAAAGTAGATCATATAGCTGCTAGGACTGAAGTATCAGATTGCTGGAACACCCAGGTTTTCAGAAGTTTCCTGAAATGAGGTTCAGTTTCAGCTTGCCTGAGATTAACAGGTAGGCTGTTCCAGGCTCTGGCAGCCAGGAAGGAAAAGGTTTTTCCCCCCTTGGTTTTTAACTTAAATCTTGGAATTATAACAAGATTGGTTCCTGAGGATCTTAAACAGCGTGAGGGATTGTAATAAGTGAAACGCTTGGAGAAGTAGAGGGGACCTGTTTTCCTGGTAGCTTTGTATACAGTCAGTAAAAGTTTGAACAAGATTCTTTTGTGGAGTGGTAGCCAATGGAGGACATTTAGGGCTGCTGAGGCAGAGGACCTTCTGGGAAGTTTAAGCACAAGTCTGGCAGCGGCGTGTTGGATGCTTTGAAGTTTTCTAAGGGTGGACTTCTTCAATCCTGCCATCAATCCATTACAATAATCAAGTCGGGAGAGAATTAAAGCAACCACGACTGATTTTCTGGCTGTAATGGGGAGGAAGTCGAAGAATTTCTTCAATGATCTGATAAGACTAAAACAGCATCCAGCAGTGATGCGAACATGATCATCAAAAGAAAGGGATGTATCAAATTGAATGCCAAGGTTGCGTGCCGAAGATACAGCGCTCGGAGGGGCTTCTGAATTTTTAGGCCACCAATCTATTGGGCAGAAGGATACGTCTTTTCCTAGAGGTATTATTTCGGTCTTTGCGCTGTTGCATCTGAGATGATTTTTATTTAGCCATAAAAAGACCTCTGAGAGGCAATTCTGGAATCTAAGTTCAGCATCAGGACATTTCCTATCAATAGTGACGACCAATTGAGTGTCGTCAGCGTACGATGTGGCGAGGATTCCATGAGATTCGATCACTGCAAGGAGGGGGGCCATGTAGATATTAAAAAAAAGAGGACTGAGTATGGACCCCTGGGGAACTCCTGATGTGATGGATCTCTCGCTGGATTTAAAGGGGCCTAGTGCAATCGTTTGCGATCTGTTGGATAAGAACGAAACTAACCATGCCAGCACAGTGTCTGCCACGCCAATCTCCCGCATTCTATTGATAAGAATGGCGTGCGAGATGGTGTCGAATGCGGCTGTTAGGTCAAGCAGGATGAGTACAACCTGTCTCCCCTCATCCTGCAAGAACTTAATAGAGTCTGATAATTCTATCAAGGCAGTCTCGGTAGAATGGCCAGGGCGGAAGCCTGACTGTTGTGGGTGCAGAACCTGGTTGTTTTCTACATGGGTTTTTAACACCCCGTACACTAATTGCTCAGCAATTTTACCTAAGGCGGGTAATAACGAGATCGGACGCATATTAGTGAGATCAATGGGGGATTTGTTCTGCTTCTTCATTAAGGGTTTTACAATGGCCTTTTTCCAGTCATCAGGTACAATGCCTGAAGTGAAAGATTCATTAATGATGGCATTAATTATGGGGTTTACAGCTTCAATGAAATGATGAAGAATACTAGGGGGGCATGAGTCTGTAGGAGCTCCGGATTTACAGGCAAGAATTGCCTTCTGGGTTTGTTGAAGCGAAATTTGTGGAAAATTGGCCAGGGTGGAAAAATTTGTGCCAGCTTCATGGGTAGTAATTGTGGGTTGGGGGAAATCCTTCTGAATCTTGGTGATTTTATCTGTGAAAAAGTCAGCAATTTGATTGCATAAAGTTTGGGATGGGGGAATTTCGGGTACTAGGGCTTTAGGATGGGTAAAGGACTTAACAATGGAAAAGATGGTTTGCTGTTTTTGTTGGGCATCCTCTATGGCTTTAGTGAAGTATTCTTTTTTAGCAGCTTTGATGTTGGAGAGATATAATTTCCTCTGCTGTATGTAAAGTAGTCTAGAGGCTTCATCATATGTTTTTCTCCATTTCCTTTCTTGAATTCTGCAAAGGAGATGGTCTTCCGTGAGAGACTGGGTGTACCAAGGAGCATTGGGCTTTCTTTGGCGGCGGTCTGGATGATGGGCGTTTGGACCCAAGTTGTCGGAGACAATTTGGTCAATCCAGATATAAAAATTACGAGAGTCGGACGTTACATCTCCGACTGATATGGGGGCCGGTTTCAATGATTGGGGATCTGACTTAATGCGTTCGATCACTTTCTTCCAATTGATGGAGAAAGAAGGGGGGGAGTGCTTGGCGTTGGAGGACGTGGAGGATTTTTCCATTATGGAAAAAGGGATAAAATAATGGTCGGTCCAGATTTGAGGAATCGGGGGGGACGTGGTTAAAGTTGTCAGATTGGAGCAAATACCGTCTAGCATATGGCCAGCCAGGTGTGTTGGGGAAGAAACAAGTTGGGAGAGACCAAAAATGCTTAGCGACTGTTGGAAACTAATGTTGTGGGGGTCCGTACAGGATTCCAAATAGAGATTAAGGTCGCCAAGGAGAGTAAAAGTAGGATAATGAGTCATGGATGACCCAAGGGCCTCATCAAGAGAGTCGAGGAAAGGGGTAGCATTACCTGGAGGGCGGTAAATAAGTCCTCCAGAGAAGGAGGTGGAGGCATTAATTCTAATCAAAAAACCCAAGCCCTCACTGTCCTTAAGATAACCCAGATCAAAGGTATGACAGGTAAAAGATTTTTTAATAACGAGGGCAACTCCTCCTCCTCTCCCGATGGGTCTGTCCCGCCTGAAGATGGTGAAATCTGGGGGGAGGGCAGTTACCAGATCTGGGTTGGAGGAGTCGTTGAGCCAGGTTTCGGTTATAAAAAGGGCATCCAAGCCATGATGTAGGATTAGGTCATGGATGTCCTGACCGTGGCACGCTAGGGACCTGGCATTAATAAGTCCTCCCTTGAAAGTAGTGGGTTTATTCTTTGGTATGGGCAGTGCTTTGGGTACTCTGGGGGAGTTGACCAAAGACGTCCACTTACAATGTCGGCATGAGAATGGGCCCCACAAGAGATCAGTAGGGACCCTACCTTTGCATGAATGAACTCCCGCTGTGTCTTGCAGTGCGAGTAGCTCATTAAAGCCATACCTAATGGTAGCGGGAAAAAGGGCATCGTGTCCTGCGCCTAGCCCGATCTTAGCGCGGACGGGCGCAGACGGGCTTGGCTTAGGCGCGGCTTCGGCGCGTATCCGGCGCGCCCGCTGCGCCAGCCCGCTGCGCCGTCTGGTTGCTTTGCACATAATATAGGGAGATAAGAGGTAGCGGAAGGGGGGAAGGAAGTGACTTGAGGAAGCAAGGGGCCGTGGTTCTGCCCCTCCCCACAACCACCCTCTCCACTCACTACTGAGAAAGGACAGGCAGGAAACTTAGGTACCCATCAGAAGGAGAAACAGGAAGTAGTTGGGCACTGCAGGGTTTTATTTGGGGAATGAGTAGATAAAAGCTAGGAGTCTTTTACAGCTGTAAGTGTTTCAGAAACCATTTACACGCAAGTTCTTTATGGGGCAATTGGTGGAGTTAGGCAGTGAGTAACATTTCACGACAAGGACCGCCGACTCCAATAGAGACTCACTTGAGAGATTGATAACAGGATGTGATGAACATTTCATTGTATGGGGACTGAAACTTAAAACATGTGTGTTTGAGCAAGGGGGTATCATCGCCCCGAAACTCAACTGCAACTTTTTGGAGCTCTCTGCTTTGCCTGCAACAAAGCATGTGGTGCTCTGTGGTCACTTATTGAGGCATTACAATTAGACAATGCAAAAATACAGACTTTTAAAACATTCTTTTCAAAAACATAGACTACCAGACATCGACCTTGATGAATACTTTCCTTTTAAACATAGAGCTGGCCAAAATCCTGACACTTGCCCCCATATATGGGATGAGCGGACTTTGAACGGTAAATTAACAGTCTTACATTTCTGGGAAGTGAGATTGGGTAGATGTAGGAATTAAATACAGGTTTCAATATTTAGAGAGCGATAGTTACCACATTTAAGTGATTGCATTATGTTTTCATGAGTAAAACAGTAAAAATAAGGTAGATCCACCCCGTGTCCCACAACCCACTTTTCTGATACATTTTAGACCCCTTGGGTGGTGGACAGAGTAATTTGTGTTCAGTAGTGCACCTATAGAGTTCTAGCACGTCCCCATCATGGCTGCTGCCTCCATTAAAGTCCTTGGATATCTTTTGAGGGTAATGAAAGGGTTGACTACTCTGCCCTGCTTCTCCACATGTCTTTTTCCTAGCCTGTGCTTCTTCTCTGCTCCCCATCCATCAAACGCATGCCTTGCCTGCTCCCTTCCACTATTGTTTGCACTGGCTACCCTGAGGCTCCATGTAGGTGCTACCTTTAACCATGTCAAAGACTAGCTGACCATTCCCATTTTTTTACATTTTTGTTTTTAGAAAATATCATTTTTTATTACTAGCTAGCAGTATTTTGTGTTCTGGTATTTAACATATTGTATTACCATGTGGTGCTTCGAAATCAAACAATGTAATTGATTTTTTGTCTTCAAAATAAAATGAAAATAAGCAATTGAGGTACTTGTGGTACAACATTTCTTCCACCCAAAACCAATGGTCTCGCTTTAGTGTTGGTGACGTCATCATTCAAGTTTCGTGCACAAAAGCCAAAGAGCATGATGTCTCCAGCTGGCCCGGGAGAGGATCTGGGCTTGGGTGGTGAGGTAGTGTTCTTGTACCACAATGGTTATTTTTGGGGTATGTCTAATAAAAGAGAGGGACCCACAAACCAATGGGGTGGGGTACCAGACGACTGTTAGTCAAAGCAAGTGATCCCCTTTGGATGAACTTACAATAGCATGTATGCGTATAGTCATCATTACTTGCCATTGATTTTCTGTAGCGATGTCTGGCAAGCAATCTCCCCATAGCAGTTCCGGCAATGTGAACGGGCCATCTTCCATCTCCACCATTGCCCAGTACCACATCGCAACTTCCTTCTTGAATATTTGTGAAGAAAATATTTTGTCTTCAAAGTCATTCTGGAGACCGATAACAGTGTCCGACTTATTTGCCCAGCTTTCCATCTGCAGATATTTGAATTTAGATAACCCTTTACCCCACACCTGTGCCCCTTGTATCCAACCGATCAATATTCCCTCTGGAAATAGGTCTCCCCAAGTTTTTAATCCTGCTATTTTCAACGGGACAGCCAATGCATCCTCTGCCCACGACGGTGATCCTGGTGTGTCCCAAATACACGACCTATATCCATAATAACTCAACTTTGCTAGTTTCCTAATTTTATACCAGAGCTCTGCTGCTTCCCGTAGAGTTTTCAATTTCACCTTTTTGAAAAATTTTGGGTCTGAAAATTTATACATGAATCCGTCTTCATCATAGTTACTCAAACTTAACATAGCCAAGAAAATACACCCGATGGTGGTAGCCTTTGGTACTCCCATAAGCTCTCTCAAATTTTTTAAACGAAAAGCCCAGTCATATAACAAAAAATCTGGGGCTGATAGCCCGCCCTTGTCCCATCTTCTTCTAATTTTCTTCCAAGATAAGCGAGATCCTTTAGAGGCCCAAATAAAAGAACAAATCTCACTTTGTAATCTCTTAAGCCCCTTCTTGTCAAAGTCCCAGGGAATTGTTTCAAACAGAAAAGTAAGTTTTGGTAAAATCACCATTTTAATCAAATTGGTACGACCAAACAGAGTGAGTGGTAGATGACTCCAACTTCGCAATATCGCCCCTATTTCTTTCTTCACCCTTGAAAAGTTAATTTTTGTTAATTCTGCTATATTCTGCGTTATTCTCACTCCTAAATATCTCATCTCCTTCTTGCATTTAATGTCTTTGGTGTCCAAGTTCCATGCCATTAGCTCTATTTTACTCCCATTAATTTCATACCCTGAAACTTTGCCAAATTCTTTAGTGAGCTTAAAGATGTTTCCCATTGACTCTTTCAAATTTGAAGTAAAAATAATAATGTCATCCGCATAGAGACCAATCTTCTTATTCCACTCGCCTGCCCTAAAGGGGGTTGTTGTATCCATAGCTCTAATCCTACTGGCAAGCGGCTCTATATATAAATTAAATAATAAAGGAGAAATCGGGCATCCCTGACGCGTTCACATTGCCGGAACTGCTATGGGGAGATTGCTTGCCGGACATCGCAACAGAAAACCAATGGCAAGTAATGATGACTATACTTTATAAAACAGTAAAATCTGCAAATTTAAGGTGAAATGTTCTGTTTACTATCCATAGAGCCTATTGGCCTCCCCGCAGACTATCGAAGTTTAAAGCTGGAGGACGGGTTGAGTGCCCAAAATGCGGAAACATAAATGTGGACGACTTGCACATGTTTGCGGAGTGCTTAAACATCAGAGAATTTTGGGAGGCGGTAAGCAACTGTCTATCACAATCAATCGGCTGCACGATAGAGGTAAGCCCTGAACTAATTATTACCGGGAGACACGATTTACATGATAATAGAATGAATGATAAAGCAAAGTTAGTTTTTTATGGGGTTCTGTTAGCTCATAGGGAAATCTGTAAAGTATGGGTAGAAGCTATGACACCGACACTTATGGACTGGTTAAAAAGCATGAGATACTTTGCGACATTAGATTCCAAAGGTCGGATGAATAAGAAACACAGATTTTGGTTACTTTTTTTGCAACATTTTGGGTAATGAGCGGGCCTCCGCCTTGGTATATTGTAAGAGATCAGGACATAAATGAAAAAATCCTATGATTAAGGCCTTGGCCTATCTCGCAGGCATGTGGAGTAGGAGGTCCGTCCTTCGTGAAGGCAGAGTTGGAAACGGGCCGCGGCCTCCAGCGTGCCTGTGCCAATTTCTTCACAGGGCGGTACAGAGGATTGTGGCCCAGTGCGGGCTGGAGAGCCGCATATACCTGAGTCCATAGCCAGCATATGAGATAAAAGCCCAGGGCGGAAACTATCGAACATGGGTGGCGTAAAGGCTAATGAGGATTAAAAAAAAAAAAAAAAAAAGCATGTATGCGTATAAACACAACATTCAAAAATTATAGCATTGACGCTTATAAACACAACATTCAATTCAAAATTAGGAAAAAAGTAAAATGCAAAGATAATAACTGACGAATTCATAAAAAGATGTACAATTTATTTCAGCATATATTATAAAAACAATGTACAATACTAAGAATTATTACAGTCATTAGCATAAAATTTATTTTCAACACACAGTGGGAAACAAATATAAGGAAAATAGTTCCTATAATTAAGAGATGGCTACGTTAGTCCAAAACGCAATCACACTGCACAATTTGTAGTAATATCGTAGTTGGAGTGGTTGTTTGATAGACTTAGCGTAGCGTAACTCAAAAGTTGCATCGACGCGTTTCGGTGGGCATGTAAATAGAGAGCCAACACCTTCCTCAGCATAAAAATATATTTAAGATTCCCACAAACAGATAATATATCTCATATGGGGTCGCCGAGAAGACCTCCAAATTCCCAATACTATTTCACAATACCATGTAATGGTTATTTTCCACTGGCTTATCGCTCCTAAGAACAGTTCAAAGGAGTCCGAGTCAAGAAGGAGATCCGAAAGTCTTAACCATATATTAGTTAGATCAATGGAATCTTACAAGTCAAATGCTTGAGGACAAAAAATTATCCTCGATACGCCAATAGTCCTCTCAGTTTAAAATAATGGCGTGGGTCACGATGTAATCCCAAATTCCGGCCACAGCACGACCGCCCGCAGTCTGCTATGTATCCAAATCCGAATAACCGGGACAGGCGTCTCCAAAGGTGTATTTTTGGGGTATGACCAATATACTTCTAATGATTTTGGAGGCATTTCTGCCCTGTATGTATTGAGGAAAGCGCGTAACTGTGCCTGAAAGACCATCTCAGTCGCAATGTTGGTTACAAGTCCAATCCCTTTCACGTGCTGATGGAGAACGATGGATCAAAATCCTCTTTAGGGCGGCATGGTGTGTTCCAGCGTATTAATCCAAATTAATATTCACATCTCAGTTGAACATGCAATAGAAAGTTCCTCAAAATCATCCGGGAATTCCTAAGATGATCACGCCCACTTTTGTAACCACATTTTGAAAGTAAGGCCCATCCTCGTTGGGAGCTTGTGCATGGGGCTGCTGGGTCATACTAGGCAACAGTAATACATTGAGAGAGGTTGAGTTGGAGGTGGACAGTCAAGCGTACTACTTTTCACACAGATGCTATTGATTGAAGTCAGAGTACGCTGCCGCTTTAACAAAGCCCCACACATAGCATAAGTGCGGCCGATGGATCTATGACGATTGACCGCTGAGCCCGAGCAACATGGCTGATGCCCGGTGGAGCTGTTTAGTCAGCTAAAGAGGAGATTGACTTTGGTTTTACCCCCTTGGTGGTCACCTACCCAGTCAGACATTGGACATTGTTTTTCCTCGTCTCTCTGCTGTGTCTCCTTTCCTTCCCCTTCCCCTACCTCCTCCCTCCGTGATCCCATAGCTGACTCCTCCTCTTCCAGCCCTGCCTGACTTTGTCTGTTTTGCTTTTTTTCCCTATACCCTTGTCTCACTCCTCCCCCAACCATCCTCATGGTCCTATTGAATCGTATCTCTTTCTATTGTATACTATTGTAACTGATGTAACTATGTACAATCTGTTCTCATGTGAAGCGCTCTGGAAACCTCCAGATCTAGTCAGCGCTATATAAAACTCTTTAAAAAAAATAATTAAAAAAGGTTTTTATTGAAATATGAAAGCGCATGAGTAATGTCAGAATATATACTTAAATAAAATAAAATAAACTACAGGGATGTCTTTATAAATTGGTGCGAATCAAGAGGACGCAGGTGAACGAATGTTGAAAGACATAATCAAGTGTCATCCACACTCATGAGTGTACACAATCAAGTTGTTCGGTGTGTTGGATATCCATGGGTCCTCAGTGGTAAGGATGCTCTCTCATTACTCATTACATTCAAAATACATGCTGTTGAATCCATTGCATTTATGTATACATAATATATTACATTTCCAATGAAACCACATTTTAAACTGAAACATGTTGCTGTCACAGGTGATGCTGGCTTATGCTCCCTCTAACAATCTCTACAGCTGTCCAACGACACATCATTAACAAAGGTACTAAAAGGCACGGATATGTGCCATCATTGAGCGCACTTCTGCGATCCCTAAGTCACAATTCAGATGTCTTGACCGTATAGGGGCAGTGCTGGTGTACTCTCAGAAGATATGTGGTAGAGTGTGGTAGCCAATTGTGTGTTGCACAACATCGCCATATGAATGGACTTACATATATATATAACCCCTGATCTACGGCCACATCTATGTTCCAAGGGTGGGGCACAGAACAGAGATCCAGGTATAGAGGTGCAGGGTCAACTAATTACCTCATTTTACACTCAAACTGCTAGTTAGATTGCTGCATTCCTGTGATACTACTGTTTAACCATCAAAATGTCACAATTAAACATGAATTGCTTTATTTCAAATTACTTTATCATTTCACTTTCATAATCATTGTAACACTTTGCCAGTGCAACACTAAAGTTAGATCACTCATTTAATAGTGCAACTTTTTTCTACATACATTATACTAACTTAGTTATTTAGTTTAATCATATTAAAAACACTCACAGTATTCGAAAAATTTATTTCTACATTTTTTTTCTCCCTATAACTAAGGTCTACTCCACATATGAAGTCTCAGCAACTGAAGAGACCTCCGCAAGTGAGGTTGTAGCTCCAAAGTAGAGACCGACATCTCCGCCTACAGCAACAAATATGAAATGGCATACAGAGATAGAAAGTCAGCGATTACCTGG
This sequence comes from Lissotriton vulgaris, assembly GCF_964263255.1. Classification (NCBI taxonomy): domain Eukaryota; kingdom Metazoa; phylum Chordata; class Amphibia; order Caudata; family Salamandridae; genus Lissotriton; species Lissotriton vulgaris. Next base: position 657,220 of record NW_028255065.1, on the reverse strand, counting down.
TCACTGTAAGCAATGCTTTTACCACAGCACCATCCCCCTCCATCCTTCTGCTTCTCTGCCAATCCAAACCCCCAAAATTGCTGATGGACAAAGTGAGAGGGCCCCATCTTCATTGATGAAGAACTTCATATCATTTGGGAGGTGGTCCTCCAAAGTTACCCTCAGCCGAGCAATGATGCACAGACTCAGATTTGGAGAAACATTGGTGTGCGCTGCAGTGCAGTAAGTGTCAATACCTGGAGCAGGGCAACTCTCCACGCTCAGAGGGAAGAGCTTGAGCATTGAGAGGTGGTAAGAGTATTATTTTATTTACTAACATAAGAGGAAATGAGTTTTGATAGTGCTGTCTAGTCCCAGGTCCAGTCTGAAGTTTGTTTTAAAATGATTCACAAAAGAGGTCTAGGATATAATATATGGTCTCTGCATGCCTCGGAGTGCTCTCCCCACAGCCAAGTATCTGGGCGCTGCAAAGCTTCGAATCTCCACAAACCGCCAATCTGAACAGACCGCTCATTCAACGAGAGTCAATGCCAACGCGTGACTAGAACCATCTTCCTTCTTCTTACCCCTGCTGCCTGTCTGTCTTGAAGCTTTGTTGAGGCACCCCACCCTCAGCACAGCGGCCGGGCTTGGCTCCGCCACATCTCTTCAAGAAACCGACCGGCCGGGCTTGGCTCCGCCGGCCGGACTACATCCCCCAGCATCCCTAGGGGGGTAGCGACGACGCAAGTTACCAGCGCGCCAGGAGGCGCATAAAGCACCGGCAGGGGCCGAGTTCCCTGTCTTCCTTCTTCTTACCCCTGCTGCCTGTCTGTCTTGAAGCTTCGTTGAGGCACCCCACCCTCAGCACAGCGGCCGGGCTTGGCTCCGCCACATCTCTTCAAGAAACCGACTGGCCGGGCTTGGCTCCGCCGGCCGGACTACATCCCCCAGCATCCCTAGGGGGGTAGCGACGACGCAAGTTACCAGCGCACCAGGAGGCGCATAAAACACCGGCAGGGGCCGAGTTCCCCGTCTTCCTTCTTCTTACCCCTGCTGCCTGTCTGTCTTGAAGCTTCGTTGAGGCACCCCACCCTCAGCACAGCGGCCGGGCTTGGCTCCGCCACATCTCTTCAAGAAACCGATCAACCGGGCTTGGCTCCGCCGACCGGACTACATCCCCCAGCATCCCTAGGGGGGTAGCGACGACGCAAGTTACCAGCGCGCCAGGAGGCGCATAAAGCACCGGCAGGGGCCGAGTTTCCTGTCTTCCTTCTTCTTACCCCTGCTGCCTGTCTGTCTTGAAGCTTCGTTGAGGCACCCCACCCTCAGCACAGCGGCCGGGCTTGGCTCCGCCACATCTCTTCAAGAAACCGACCGGCCGGGCTTGGCTCCGCCGGCCGGATTACATCCCCCAGCATCCCTAGGGGGGTAGCGACAACGCAAGTTACCAGCGCGCCAGGAGGCGCATAAAGCACCGGCAGGTCCCTCGTCCCGCGAGGACGACGCGGGATGCACCGGACGAAGCCCGGACTAAGGGCAGACAGTCTAAGACAGTCTGAGACTGTCCGTGACTGGACTGGGCCAGGAACTTTGCCTCAGGATTACCGTGAGCCTTGCATCTGGCTGTCGATCATCATCAGGTACTGTGGTTGAGGGTCACTGACTTACTGATTCTATTTGTGAAAATCTTGTCATTTGAGAGAGTGTTCAGAATGTCTTAACAAAAAGCCTCATCTGCACCTAATAACACCATGGATAACTATTTGGTCCAGGTTGTTGCTAAAATAAACAATGACAGAAGGTCCTCCCTGGGTTTGACCCACTCTTTCATCTCCGATTCAGCGGAACAATTTTCAGATAATCCATTTGAGCTGGTTCATATCAACGAAACTCCTGCACCCTCTCAGGCCATTCCTGATAGTTCTATGCAGAACGCACCAGCTAGTGCAAACGAGGGTAATAACGGTGAGGTTGATTCTGACGTTATTGACAATGAAACTGCTGAGAAAGAATCCCTTCCACCTGCGCCCGTGCCAGCACCAAGAGTGACCAGAGGGAACACTAAAACCCAGCCCAAACGAGTGGGTCTGCGCTCTAGCAGAAAGATACCAGCCACCCCACCTAGGAAAAAAGATATAGATGATCCTGGGTGTGACGACGAGGGTATCTCGCTGAGGGATGATGCGCAACTCAAGAAACTAGTGAACATGCTGGATTCAAAAATAAGGGGGATCATCAAGCCATTTATCGCTAAGATTGACCACCTAACAGACAAGGTCAACAAATTAGAGGGTCTCTCAAAGAACACCTGTGATAGTATAGGAGAACTACCAAAACAGGTGTTAAGCAAAATTGATCATCATGAAAAAACGGAGGGGGCAGTGGAGGGGGGAGCTGAGATGCAAGATATGAATATGAACCCTCCCCTCATCCCACATCTATCCTTAGGAGCGAGTGGCCAGTCTACAGAGGGTCCCCAATTTAGATCAGTGGGGCGTAATGTATCTAGCCTAGAACCTGGCCCGGTAGAGCTAATAGTAGAGGCGCCCCCCCTGGTGCTAGTTCTGGCCAATGTACCACCCTTGAAATTAGGACAGATAGAATCACCCCAATCCCTACTAAGCAAAGCATTACACTGGCTGTCCAATAATATGTCTATGTCTCCGTGGGGTAAGCAGCAGCTCTCAGATGAACTAGTCTCAGCCAGAAGAGTAGAATGGATAGGGAATAGCCAGAAAAGATTTGCTGGTGATTGTGTGGTATTGAATTTTATAGGGCCCGATGTACTGCCCAACATCTTGCAGAATCTGTTTCCCCCACAACATAGAATTGCGGAAATAATTCCGCTCACTCTTGATTTTTTCTATAGTCGAAGGGGAATTATTGCAAATCCAGGTGTGCTAAGGACCAAATGGACTGTTGTACCCAATAGAAAGGCAAGGGGTGGACAAGGTGGTGAATGGGGTTTGCACCTCGTAAATAGATATGCAGCATTGTCCAATTTGAGTGAGTGTGATTGACTCGAATGTAGCACTCTCACAGATGAAAACACCCCTAGGGTGATCAGTAGCTTAAGTATTGTTAAAAGTAAGGATTTATTGACCACGCTATCAGCAGAAAACAAGAGGGGACTCCCTGACACTTCCATTAGGGGAGGGGGGACTGATGTCCCTGAAAGGCATATGGAAAATGGCATTGAGCAAGAAATTGGCTTGGCATCTGGGTCCCAACAATTTAATTCCCTAAGCACCCCCCAAACAATAGTCCACCCCAATTACCTCTACATATTGAGAATACAAGAAAACCTACTTGCCTAGGGCAAGAAGGCCCAAACATTGATAAATCCAAGCTCACCTTTATCTCCTGGAAACTTGCTGGCGTAGCAAATAAATTGCTCTCTCCAGAATGGTGTGATATCATTGACCAGCATGATATTATGTTATTACAGGAAACTTGGTCCTTGACACCAGTTTACCACCAGGGATATTTAAATTTCTATATCCCGGCCATAAAAAACCCAAAAAGACGCCCATCAGGAGGCTTGTTGATTTGGATCTGCCAATCATTACACTGCGCAATAGAGCAAAGGTTCATGGCAGCACATGATATACTGGCAGTAAATATAAAATGGGATAATGGTCAAGTGTTGGCTGTCTTCAATATATATGCTAGAGGAGTGAAGGGGGGAAGACCTCTGAAGTTATATCCATCCTCGACCAAGAGCTGGAATCGTTGCCATTGCACTTATCCATCATTGTAGGGGGGGATTTTAATACCACCTTTGAACCTTTGGGAGAAGAGGACAAGTATCTTGCCCAGGAGGAAGACAGTTAATGGGGAATTCCACAGCTTGAGGTGGCCACAATTAATAGATGGAGTGCCGTGGCTATCCAAACCAAAAGTCTATGTCTTGCAAAGGGCTTGAGAGCTGCAAATGGGCGCACACCATCTGATCGCCAAGGGACTAATACATTCGACAATGGCAGGGCAACTAGTAGAATAGATTACTTCTTGGTGGATATCAGGGCTTGGGGTAAACTGCTAGACATGACTGTGGTAAATAGGGTTGAAAGTGATCATAATCCTCTTTGCTTGGTTTTTCAATCTGATCAAGAGGCAAGAGGCTACAGAAGTAAGCAACGTGGAAGACAGGGTGACACTGGATGTTGTATGTTCAAATAACCAACGGCATTTAAAATGGGGGAACTTAGTAGAAGATCCTGAAAGGGTTGGTGAGCTCAAGAGAGTAGTGTTAGAGGAAATAAATAATCTAAGGCCTCTTGCTAATAAAACCCAATTTCCCAATAATTTTGATAGAGGCACATAAAAAGTGTTTTAATAGACTGCAGGGATTCTTCCTAAAAACAATAAAGTCAAATAAGACAGTGAAAAACCAACCAAAGCAGGGGTGGTATAACAAAAACTGCAGAATAGCTCGGCAAAACCTGAGTAGTGCACTTAGGATGGGGAACTCTGAATTAGTAAGGAAGGCCAGGGACTCATATAGAAATGCACTAAAACTAGCCAAGAGGCAGTGGGATGAGTATTACTGGGGCGAGCTAAAACTCGCATGTGCGGCCAAAAATCCAAAGCAATTTTGGGCTACTGTAAAATGGGATAGGGGCGGAATTGCTGCCCCCCCACAAAATCATGTGCCCAAAAATAAGTGGATAGAGTTTTTTAAGCCCCAATATGCGTGTAACCGGGCCCCAGAAAGCTATATTCTGCCACCAACCGTCTATTACAACCATCAAGTATTTGACATAAATGATGTTAGCACCGCTTTGGATTGTGTGACAGGGGGGAGAGCGCCAGGCATGGATGGCATCCCTGCAGATGTCTTTTTAAGTGAAATAATCCCAATATTTAAAAAAGAAGACAAATCACTCCCAAATAATTACAGACCCATCAGCCTCATAGACTCAGCACAAAAACTGATGGGCCGACTAGTGCAGAATAAGCTGCAAACATGGATAGCGGAGAATAACATCCTGTCCCCATACCAAGCGGGTTTCCGCCCCTTAACTAGTTCCATTAATCAGGTCTTCTATTTTATTGCCCTTTATTGGAGGAATGTGACATTGATAAACGGCCCTCTTTATGCTGTTTTTGTTGACTTGAAGTCAGCTTTTGACCTAGTTCTAAGACCAAAGCTATGGAGGGTTCTAAATGAAGCCGGCATAAGTCCAGAACTCCTTACACTTTTGGTTCGTCTGCATGAAAACAACTATGCCAAAATCAGGTGGGGTGCCCAGGGCGAAGTAACCAAGCTTTTCCCTGTCGAGCGTGGTGTGAGGCAAGGGTGCGTTCTGGCTCCAACACTGTTTTCAATATATATTAATGGGATAGTGGATTATTTAAAAAGAACCCCGACAGACGCCCCAATATTGGCTGGTGCCCACGTGCCCGTCCTCATGTTTGCGGACGACACGTTAATACTTTCCCGCACCCCAAGCGGTCTGCAAAAGGCAGTCAACGCATTTGGTGAGTTCTGTAAGATTCGTGGATTAGAACTGAATGCTTCAAAGACAAAGTTCATGTGCATGAACCAAAGATCGACATACAAAGGTGTAATTACTTATAATGGTATCCCTCTAGAACAGGTAGAGGCTTTTACCTACCTAGGCATAACACTCCAGGGCAATATGAGATGGGACACTCATATTAATACGGCAGTTCTAAAGTTTAGTCATCTAGCAGGCGTAGTAGCACTCAAACACCGTGCCTCGCTGACTAAACCAGTGAATTGTGCTCTTGAGATTTACAACATGAAGGTAATTAGCGCAACTCTCTATGGTTCTGAATTATGGGGATTTTCTAATCTAAAAAATCTGTCATTAGCCGAGAATAGGTTTCTACGGCGGTTAGTAATGGCCCCACAAAGCACTCCTATTGTCCCTTTGTTGTATGATCTGGGAAAAAAAAGTGTAGAGGACCTAGCTCGTCTGCACCCCCTGCTATATTGGCGACGCTTAATGGTGACCCCGGAACTTTCCCACTATGCTGCAGCATTGGCGGACATTATCTCTATGGACCGTTTTCATACCATTTTGTGGCTAAAGGAACTACGGGGGTTTCTGGTCAAGCTGAAGCTAGACCATCTCTGGGGAAACATGGATATGTCATATTTCCCTTCCAGGGCAAACTTGAAGAAACTCTATTGGGAGATGGTTTACTCTTCAGCATATCGCTCTGGATGTAGCTCCAGTCTAACTGGCCGCTTCCTAGACATCAAAATGGTCCCACTCTGTGAAACCTATTGGGACATCATTGAAAAATCGCAGGACAGAAAGTTGTATTTCCAATTTAGATTTGGAACCCTCCCAGTCAATGCCTTCACAAAACACTGGTCACCATCAAGGGATGAACATTGCTACTACTGTAGAGATCAAATCGAGAATGTATTAAATTTGTTGTTTGCTTGTCCTATTTATGCAGGTCCATGCAGCAAATGGCTAAAGCCAGTGTGTTTGAACATGGGGACTCGCAGGCAAATAGTTGCACTCAGAATACTAGAAACAGATTGCACACCTTATTTTGCAATTGCAGTCACCTAATGATCTATGGTAACCATGTTTTTCTTTTTTATCAAATGTAAAGATTGGAATTGAATGATTTTATATTCTTACATTAATTTCGTCAGCATCAATTGTTTAATACTCACTTTTATGAAAATATTTTAGAATAGTATTTATTGTATAGTGTTAGGGTCAAAATGCTTTTATGACTGCTGTTGAATAAAGCTTTGAAAATGAAATGAAATATTGTACTTATTTAAATTTCAGGAATATTGTTAGCATTAAGCATGGGCGAATTTTGCGAATCTGTCGTTCGCGAATTTTGCGAATTTGCGAACTCGCAATCCGCAAAATCCGCAAATTCTTGCGAATTTGCGTTTTTTTTTTTTGTGTGTTCGCAAGGGTTTCTGCCAGTTCGCGAGGGTTTGGTACCAGTTCGCAATCGCGAACTTACTTGTCGGCTCGCAACGGTCGCGACTATGTTGTTTCTACGTCTGGTTCATCATCACAGGTTCCCAGCACCCTCTTTTTCACCACTGCCACCCTCTGTTTCACCCATGCCACCCTCTGTTACATCAATGCCACCCTCTGGTTCATCATTACTGTAGATTATGGGGGGGGGAAAGCAAGCACACCTGCCCTGCTTCAACTGACATAAATTAATTTGGGGTTAGTTAGTTTATTAATGTGTCACTGTTTTAAAATTCCAGGTCTGGCACCTGCTTCCTTATCAGTAATTTGCTTTCTGTTGCAGTGCAATTTTTTTTTCCAGGACCTTTGTGGCCTACTTGTAGCTATTCTATGAGCCTGCTGTGAGGGTCAGAGCAGGGTCATACAATTGTTGCAACTAGCAACTGAACTCTGGAGGGGCCCCAGTCAGGAAGCACTACAGGGAATGTTTACTAATGATGAGTTTGAACTCTTGCACCTGCCGAGTGCTTTCAGTTTTGCAAAACTCATTTTTCTGCAATTTCGCGGGATTTGCGGGGCGCGAACACGCGCGAGATCGGATTCGGAAGCCGCAAATTTGTGCGAATATGCGATTTGTTTTTTTGCGGCGTGTTAGTTCGCAAGGTTTTGTGCATTTTCGCGAGCCGCTTGTAGCGCAAGGCGCGAAGTTACCCTCGCGGACGTTCAAGGGCGCGGCCATCTTGTTTGCATGACGTATTTCCGTTTCCGGGCGCGAAGTGTAATCTCGCAAAGTGTGCGGCTCGCCAGTACAATTTTGCGTGTGTTCGCGAGGAAAATCTTGCGCGAACTTACCCACGCGGTCGTGAACGGGCGCGGCCATCTTGTTTCTCATTCATTGCTATGGTTCTGGGCATGCTTCTTGTATCCTCTCTAAATCTCTGCCATCCTTTGCTTGTTTGAAGTTTTTTTTTATCTATTTGACTTATTATCTATCCCTCTATTTTTCTAGCCCTATATTTTTGTGTTTACTGCTACTTTTGGTTAATTTTAAACTACTTTTTTAAACTCTTTTCTTTTCTTCTCTTCCCTATTCTATTTTCTTTATTCCTTCCCGCCCAGACCATGGTGAAGGGAGCCGGGAAGCATCCCGAGAAGGGGAAGGGTCCCGCACCCCGTGCCCGGCTCCCGTGCGGGCGTTTGAGGGGGGAGCAGGTCGTACCCAGGGAGATCTTTTGCCCGGAGGAGGTGGCCGCACTCATTTTTTATGTTCAGCGCCGCCTACCCAGGACCATCATGGCAGGCGGCAGGATCGGTGTCGGGTACGGGATCCAGGAGCGCCGGAAGCGGTGGGATAAGGTGTGCCGGGCCATGTACCACCACTCTCGGGTCCGGCGCACCTACAACCAGGCCACCCACCGCTGAACAGATGTCCTGACCCGTGAACGAGATCTGCTCGACCTGCTTGGCCTTGAGATCCCCGGGCTTGGTGAGTAGTAGTAGCTATTTCTTTACTACTCTGTTTTCTCCTGCTTTGTTATTATATTGCAATTTTTTGTTTTTTACCAAGAGCAATAATTCTGCTCATTACATTGTAGGTAAATTATATTTCAAAATCTTCTGTGCATTTCAGGTGCACTGCTCTCCTTCTCAGTAGTGTTGCTACTATGCCAATTTGTTTTCGATTTTGTGTTAACTTCATTGGCCTGTGAAATTATGTATGAGTGTAGTTTAAAGAACTGCGTAATGCTACACACTAAGGTTCAGATTTTTAATTACCGGCGCATCCCTGCAAAGTAGCAGGGATGCGCCAGTAATTGTGCGCCACGCCACCATCACCCATGGTGCGCCGTATTTACAATGCGGCGCACCATGGGCCCAAAACGTCACCAAAGCGTTACGCATCTGTGCCGTAAAGGCGGCGCATTGCTAGAGTTGCGTCGCAACGATGGCGCAGCTCCATCAATGCTCTGGGGTGCCCTATCTCCCCAATACTGCGTCAAGCCGTACGTCTGCTTCAAGCAGGCGCAGGGTTTGAGTCACGCATCATTGTCGTTAAAGTGAGTGATTGAAATCTTGTAGATTTCCCTCAGCCACTTTTAGGATGCGTTCCTGCGCAGGAACGCCCTCCCTTGCGCCGGAACGCCCCCTGATGGCGCAGGGCTTTACAACGTGATGCATCTCCCATATGCGTCACGTTGTTAATATACGCCGCACCATTGCGCCTCTTTTGTGCTGCCGTTGCGTCACAAAAGTCACGCAACAATGGAGCAAAAGAGCCGCAAGGGTCTTCTAAATCAGCCCCTACAGACTCAAGTCCAGTCCTTCCTTTGTACATATGGCGATAAGAAGAAATAGTGGTGGTGGATTGATAGTTTGAGTATTTTAATGACTGGTTAATGTAGTAGGAAACTTTAGTGTTGTCGCTGATCTGCAATCACAATGGACTTTGGCTGTCACTTTGCGTGCTGCGGACTGCTGCCTGCCAATCCTAGGCAAACTTTTTTAGTACTTTGTTTAGTGAGTTACATAAGAAGTTTCCAATTCGACGGTCCGCAAATCAAGCAATACTAATAACGTAGTAGACCACATGAGATTGGTCAATAATATATCCCGTGGAATACTTGTCTATTTGCTATTTCGCCAAAATATTTTGTTAGTTCTTTTGAAATGTTTGATTTGGTTGACAAATATCATCCATGTTTTCTGTTTTTCTTTCTTTCATGTTGTACATCAGCTTACCCCAGGGGCAAGAGGAGGACACAGGAGGAGGAGGAGGAGGAGGAGAAGGAGGAGGAGGAGGGTGCTGTTGAGGATGCAGGCCAGGATCGGGCAGGAGAGGGCTCCTTTGCTGGCCCCAGTAAGTTTTAATTTTAATATAGAGTACTTATTTTTTCCCAGCGTTCCTCATTCGATTTTTTCTAAATCGTCTTTGATCTTCTTGTAGACTGGATCTAAATTCTTATCCTGCCTCGACTATGACTCTGTGTGGTATTACTAAATTATTCTTATTAGTCTGTCTGTGTAGCTAACTAAGATTGCACATTTGGCAATTCCATTGGACTCCCATTCTAGTCAGCAATAGCTCTATGCACTGAGTGCAGTCCTCTGGGATTGTCCATAATGTCTTTTCAAGTCTTCTAAATGTTTATGCTTTGACAATTGCCAACAATAAAAAGGTGAATGACCACCAAGAAAGAATAAGATACTACTTTTCTTTACTTTACATTAACATAACATTAACTTTACTTTTGGTTTGGATAGGAGGACAATCCATTCTACTACTGTTGCAGGGACAAATCTGCACAAACAGAACTATGGACACTAAATAATGCATTGCTTAGCTTATCAATTATAATAGGTGCTGTTAGACTTTCCACATACCTCAGTGATAACAGACTTTGTAATTGAACCCCCAATCTCCTTACTGACTTGATAGTGTGGCAGAGTCATTTAGCTCCCAAAGTCACCGATGATTGATCCCCAATGATGTCAGAGGCACGGACTCATGCTTGCAAAAATTGCAAAACTTTTAGCTCATCCACTCTAGTCTGGAGGACCAAAACCACAGAGTCTATTTAAGTTTAAAAGCTTTATTAAAAGTAAACACATTTATTAAAATCAAGTTTGTCATAAAAGTAAACGTTTAACTGAAAATGGAAAAGTGCTTAGTGCTGACGATTAATTGGACACATTTCTTGTGGTCGAGCCGAGCTCTCACCTGGTTTGAACTTGATCCTGCTCGTGTTTTTAGAAGTCAAGCTTCTGTCTGTTAGGAGAAAAAGTGGTGCGTGTTAAAAATAAAAAGCAAGCATTCATCAGTTGTGCTAAAAAGTGCAGCAAGACAAAAGCCTTCACTGGAAAAAGGGACATTTTTACTTTAGAGTAGACAGTCACAAATTATTAAATTTTATACAGTTTTTTTCACATTTCTTTCTTCCTCCTAGACCAAATATTATATAGTAGTGAGTGGTGTATTCTAACATTATTAAATGCACTTTGTAGGTGGAACATCTGGAGGCGGGGCCAGCGCGGAGGTGGTGGTGGCATTGGACGAGGACAACTCTGGGGAGGAGGCGGTGGAAGTGCCGGACAATTCTGTGGGGGATAACACGGTGGTGGCGGGCAGAGGTAATCTATATATTCCTTACTTATTGAGATTGAAGACTGCAGAGAGTGCTTTCTGCACGGGTGTATTATAAATAAACCAGGTAGTAGCCTCCTCTAAATGTACTTCGACTTAGCTGTGAAGTTTTTGGCGAGAAGAATCCCAATCAGATCTGAGATGAACTTGATGGATCGGATGAACGAAAAGCGAAAGAAGGGTGTAAGTAAGTGTGGAAGGACGAGAAATGTAATGATGACTGGCAAAGAAGAATGATATGTGTTTGCTTGGTCCCCGAGGTGGCTGGGAAGGAAAGAATATGATATGGTGCATGGCTGGGTGAATGATGAAGCAAGGATGGGTGGAAGGAGAACAGCCTGGGTGGGTGAAACAGAAACTGTATGTGTGCATATACATTGAATGGATGGATGCCTGGATCATTCATGGTACTATCTGACTCTTAGATAGCATATGTGTATCTAGAGAGAGTAGACGGTCACTGGATGAACTAAGTGTTACTTTGAAGAGCATGTAACACCGCACCCGCACGTCCGTTCCAGTGTAGGGAAGGCAAGGAAAAGAAGTTGTAATTTTGTCCAAATACTACCATGAATAGTAGCAGTAGTTTGTATTGCAACTGCAAGCACAGCATATATCCGGTTACTACGGTGGACACTCCCTACCTCTCTTAATAACTTTAGTTTAGTAGTAGTACGTCATTCATGTGTGGGTGTATCACTGTTCACTCAATAATAAGCAAAGCACCTAAAGACATCCCATATGTCATCAAATACATCCCATGTGAAGTGATAGATAATCAGATTATTTAGCTTCTTCATTTTCCTTTTCTAATACTCATTTGCACTGTAGGGTGAAAGTTAAATTAATTAAGCAGTAGCCCTTTTAACAGAGTATTCTCAGTGCCACCCGTAATAGAAAAGTAAGAGCTTCACCACCTGCATGTACTGGACCGGTACAGTAACGCAAGTCTGTCTCACTCACCATGGTGTGCGCGTCTGTTTTTCTTGGGTGCAAGTTCACTGCGCTGGCATTATGCCGGCTTGCATAAGATAACGTACCAATTTTCCTAAACAAGAGAGAAGAAGAAGAATAAGACAGGTGTACTGTCATAGTCGACTGTAATGGAAGTCCATAGTGCTAGTAGAATTTGTTCCTTAAACTCCCACTAATGTTAGAGCAAGGATGAAGAAGACGGAGGTTACATAGATACTGTCCTCAATAGTTATGTACTGTGCTTTCAATTTGCTACTTGTACTGTGACACAACTTTCTGCTCAATCATTTTGTGTTAATCTTAAGGAGCATTGGTTACATACTATGTCTTTCTTTCTTCATATAGTTGCTCCTTCCAAATCCAAGAGACCATCAAGGAGGAGGGAGCTGGTTCGAATGGCCCGGCAACAGAGGCTGGATGCCAATGTCGCTGAATATCGGCGGCTGGTGGCCCTGGAGGAGGAGGAGACGCAGTCTGGTAATACAACAACATCCACTGGGACAGCTGCATCCTCCTCCGTGTGGGCTGCCAGCCAGCGCAGTGCTCCAGCGGTACGGAGCCGGGCTATCAAAGCCAAACGCCACCGCCGAGCAGCAAAGACAGCAGCTGCCCCCCACAGGATTTGCAAGGCACGCCGGCGCCGCTTATCCCTCAGACTGTCCTACCTGGAGCAGGAGGTCCTAAGCTATAAGAACTTGGTGGAGGGCCTCCGCTTCGAACATGCCACCCTCCGCAAGGAGCATGATGCCCTGGCTGCTAAAGTCAACAGCACCCTGCCATAGTGTCCCTTGCCCCTTTTTTAGAGACTTTTGGGGGGTGGGAATTGGGAGTTGGGTTTTTTGGGGACTTTTGAAGGACAATCGTTGGGGTTAGGGAGGGTCTTGTGGGAGATTATTTTGTTAGGGCTATAAAAATATACTTTTTGAAACTTTATCTGACCATACCTGTTTTTTACTGCTTTTGAGTGTGGTGGGTGGGGGTTTAACAGTAAGTTTGTTTTCCTGAATAGTCCTAGGACTTTAGTAGTACTACCGTCAATCTCTCGTCTCTCCTAATACTCCATTATACTACCTCGGCTCCAACCAAATGCTTATCTTACCTGTAGTTTCTGTTTGAAAGTAGGGCTAGGCCCAGGGCTGGCTCCACGGAAAATGGCGATTAAGGTTGCAATCCAGGGCGGATGAAATTTCCTCCTCATTGCGGTGGTACTAGTGGTGTGACACAGTGGCAGTTGCATGGCTATGGAAAAAAAGAAAATGAAACCTGGTTTGTCCTTACTGTAGCAATACAACGGTACGATAGAGAATATAGCAGGTGACAGTACACTAGACAACAACAGTGCCACGATGTAGCCTAACAAATGGTAAAGTATTGATAGTATAACTTGTACTTGTGTAGGATTTCTTTGACATTGGCTACTACTACAAGAAATAGTACTGAAGCTGAGTAAGTCTAGAATATATCCTCGGATTCCTTCACCAGCCAGTTGCTATGACCTTATCCTCCCCAGCAAGTGTGTGGAATTATTGATGTCATTTAGTCACACATCAAGCAAAACCACACAGCCCGGGGGAAGAGGGTTAGGGTTTGTAAAATGGATGGGAATGGGGGTTTCTTGTTGGGTAGGTTTTGTTGAGAGAAAAAAAAAAGCACAGCATGGACAAACAATAATTGAACATAAAGAAATTTTTGGGTACAAAGCTAACCATAAATCTTTTACGTGACATAAAGGAAGTGCATGCACTACTGAATGCATTGTTACTGAAAAGTAAGTAGTACTTTCGACAACCATGAATGACAGAATGCAACAGTACAGGGCTACATTAAATTAGGTTTAAAAAATAGCTGAAGTAAAACCTACAGAATGGCTGTAGGGATCAATTTAGAAGCAGAGAGAGATCCAAGAAATGCAGTCACACACACTCATAGAAGAAAAGAATGGATACTGTATCTGTATTGTTGTAGTTGTCCTGTTGAATTTGGTAAGTAAGTTGCATGCAGCAAACAATTCCTCTTATTAGCGGCACTCCTCCATTCCAGCTGACGCTTCGTCCATCAATGTTGGTCACCAGAAGACACCATGTCCACTGCCTGCCTGGCGGATGCTGAATTGCGGCTCGCTAATGTGAAGCCTGACTCCATCCTTTTTTCCCCATTGCACAGACTGAAACCCGGCCTGTAATTATTGAACGAAAAACAGCACTGAAAAATAAATATAAGGTATGTACGCTGTGTAGTGCAAAAAGTCACACTTTGATTTTCCTAATAGACAGTACAACATTTTTGAAAGTGCGTACTCTGTCTGAGTCACCTTTTCAAGGATAAATAAGTATGGGCAAATTAATTTAGCGGATCTTTACCCTCAAGCTAGGTGTACTGTAAACTGTGTTTTAGAACAAAATTAGACCTTCCCAGCAGTGCTTCCACCCAGACCCTTACTAAAGCCAGTTGCAAAAATGTAGAAGACCCCCAATATCAGATCTCAAAAAACGAGGCCTAGCAGAAAACTGGTGACAAAACGTACTTCGAAAGTAAAAGTAGTCCCAAATACCCCCTTACCCATCGTGGATTGTATTCAAACCACTTGCAAGCAAGCAAAAGTATCCATAGCCAGCATCGCTCCAAAACCGAATCGACTCGAAAACCCCCCCACCCAAACACATGCAATAGAAATACTGGTAACCCTAACGAGCCCTAAGTTAAGAATAGTGGCAGAGGCTTTCTTTAACTATGCCAAATCCCCCCTTTCCCACCATGGATTTTCTTCAAATGACTTGCAACCAAAATTACACATTCTCACGAGTGCTCTAAGACCCCAGAACTCAGTTGCAAAAATCTAGAACACCCCGAAACACATGCAATCCTGCTGCTAGGGCTAACCCTAATGAACCCTAAGTTACAAAAAGTCCCAAAAGGTTTTTCCTTATGGATTTTGTCCCAACCACTTCTATCCGGTATTAGACCTTCCCAGGAATGTCCCAAGACCCGCCAACCCACCCGCCAAAAAGCACAACTCCCCCAAACAGCCCAAAAGCAAAAATCTCATGCTTACAATATTTCTCGGTAATAAACAAAACAAGAGAGGAGTACCATCAGAAGTAGCTTAGTTAAAGCGGTCTGAATGGAATGAATGGGATAAAAAAGAAGAGAGTCCTTCCTTTCTAAGAAACCCCTCACTCACCGACCTAGTCGGTGACATGCTTCATCATCGGGGTCCACCCTGACAGCCGAGTGCCATCAGGGTGTGCTGCGCCACCTGGACTACAGTGGAGCGGGTATTTCGTGTGTGAAGTGGAAAAAATGTTAAAAACTGTCCTGGTATACTTGTATAGAAAGTTTTTATTATCAAGAACTGGACAATATTAAAATATGTGTGTGGATACGTTTAGGTGTTATGACCGTGTGTATCTCTTATGTGTGAGGTCTACATGTTTCAACCCGTTTGTTGGAAAAGTTCCGGGTTTTCGTCAGGACCAAAGAAGGAAAATGGGTGGTCAGGACACACTAACGCCCTGCCGGTCCCTATTTCCCTGTGCACAACTGACAAAGTAGGTCAGAGTGAAAAAGCTCATAAACAACAATGGTTGAGCTGAAAAGCAAAAAAGACCTGTAGGAGAAGAATTGTAAAAGGTCATAAGTATAATTAATACAAGCCTGTTACGAGGTGCCATGCTGGTTCTCACGTGTCTTCTGCTGTGTCGTACATTCCATTCAAGGATATTTGTGATCGGTAGAGATTTACTATCACTAACGCTAGCACACTTATCATTGGTGATGTGCTCGGTGATCACTAAATACTCACTATAGGCATTCAGTCAAATTAAGCACTGAATCGTGCGTGGAAACACAAACTCACAGTGCTATTAGCGTGAGACAACAACGCAGTGAAATCTACGTGTTACACCTATGACTCATACTTGCACACTCTGGTGATGTAGGTGCGCTAAGTGGTTAGGTGGTTGAGTGATAAACTATCATTCAAAATGAGTAACACTCAGCACTTCCGAATGCTTGACATGTCTGCTCACGTATAAGTTCGAGTGAGCACTGATTGACGTAGTGAATTTGCCCCAACGAACAAACACTCACACTCAGCAGTCACACAAAACAACTCGCACACACGGGCGCACAAAGGGGAAGTAAGGCTTACTCCTATTTAGGATCTTTTAGGCATCACGGGGTGGAGGGAAGGTAAAACCACGCTGCCATATTCTGCGAGGGGATTAAAGAAGATATCTGTCACGGATAGGGTCTCAGGATACTGAATTAAAGTTGTCAGTATCGGGCTTGGAGTATTACTTACAGTTCAGCTGGTCACAAAGTTCTAGGTACCTACTCGCCTCTCCGTGCCTCCCCGTTATGATACAAGCGCCGCCGGGACTGTTATAGCGGCGACTATGCTTCCGGGTGGGGCGTGGCCACGTCCATGCGTAATGACGCAATGGTATCTCAAGAGTGGAAAGAGAGAACGGGGCGAGTACGTTCCGGGCGTTGCTAGGCAATGCCAGGCAGGATTGTTTACAAGAGGATTAAAAAGAATCCTGTAGTGGGGGGATTTTTACAAGGAACAGAGGATGTGAGTGCACACAATTTAGGCAACAGATCACAAATCTCGGGGTAAGACTACATGGCTGCCGGAGTCCGAACTCCGCAAATCTCGGGATAAGACTACATGACTGCCAGAGTGAGAACTCCGCAAAAGGAGCGAGGGAGTCCCTGGTAGTATTGTTCGTTACCATGGTGGGGGGTTGTAATGATTCAAGGATAGGTTGTTAAATGGCAGACCTTGGAGGCAATGGGAAGCTCACTGTCTATGGTGGATTCAGTTAATGTTGGCCCAAGGAATATTATCATTCAGTCCTGTGACATGAGTGGATAATCTATATATCCATCTTTGCTCTTTTTCGAACAGCCGTTTTTGCATGTTAGGTCCAGCTTTGATTTGTTCAATCACAGTCCACCACATATCGTTAGGTGTGTGGTTGTGTTCAAGAAAGTGGTCTGTCAGTTTAGTGGCATTCTTTCTGCAGCGAATGGTGCTGCGATGTTCGCATATTCTTTGCTTGATTTTTCTTGTCGTCATTCCCACATAGCGTTTGTTGCATGTGCATATAATCAAATAAACTACGTTGCAGCTATTACAGTTGGTGTGGGAAAGCTGTCGCCAAGTTTTTCCAGTTTCAATGTTCAAAGATTTGGTGTTGCTTGTTAAGTGACAAACACAACAGTCTCCACAACGAAAGTGACCAATAACATCAGGTAAACCCCAAGTCCTTGTGATAGATTGGTTGTCAAGTACTTCTTTTGCTTTAGGTCTAGTGTTGACCAGTGTGTCTTTAAGGCTTGCTGATTTTTTGTAAGAAAACAGAGGCTTTTCCCAGCGAAGACTTCCAGTGCTGAGAATGGACCAATGTTTTTTGATACTCTTTGATACCTGGTTGGAAACACTATTAAAAGTAGTAACACAGGTGAGTGGTATCTCGTTATCTGTTGCTGTCTTTGGTTCAAGGAGAGCCTCCCTTGGCTGATTTCTGGCTCTTTTTTGGCAAGTGTTTATGATTTTGGTTGGGTACCCACGTACTCGAAGTTTTTCAGTAAGGTCAGAGGCTTGCTTTTTGTACTCGGTTAGCTTGCTACAGTTGCGTCTGAGTCTCAAAAATTGACCATAGGGCAGGTTCTCTTTGAGAGGACGCGGGTGAAAACTCTCAAACTTGAGTAAGTTATTCTTGGCAGTGGGTTTGTAGAACGTCCTGGTTTCTAGCCGGTCGTTCTCCTTAGTGATTACCACATCAAGAAAGACTATTTCTTTTTCGCTGAAACAGTGGGTGAATTTCAGGTTCTGGTCGCATGTATTGATCCAAGTAATGAACTCGGCCAGTTGATCTGGTGGTCCTTGCCAAATAGCAAGGACGTCATCCACGGAGGAAATTGATGCTATCATGGAAGATATCTCCGGGTTTGCTGATGCAAGCATATCACAAACAATCTCCCAGACGGGGGATTGGGAAAAATTAACTGAAATGAAGAGGAACAGAATTAGAACTATACTTCATGGTACCATCCTTAAGGAATATGTGACCAACAACATGGCCCCTAAGGGCCTCCTTGTGACTAATGACCCACGCATTTTTCTAGAAGATGCCACCTTCAGAAAAGACTGGGCCCTAATAGCGTGGCACTGCACGCATGACTGGATCATGCTGATCCTGAAGACAGCTCTGAGGTTATCGGAAGTCATCTTAATTGATATCCAGAAAACAGAAACTCACATAAAAACCAACATCACTGGATACAAAAAGAAGTTAGATGAAATTAATAAGGAAATGAATGAGTATAAAGAGAACCTAACACAACAAAAGGTTACCAAGTTCCAAAAAGACTTGAAACGTTTCTCATTTGTTAAAACCTATCCATACTCTGACCCAGACTTTGTACCAACAACCAAACCTACTTCTGAATCAGATGCATCAAGCATTTCATCTAACAGTAGCAATGGCTCAAATTCCAGCACCCCTAAACAAAAGGCTAGGGGAGGTTATAGAGGTCAGAACCAGTGGAAACCATTTAATCCACCGATGTTTCATGACCCGTATAACCATCCACCACAGTTTCCCATGTACGGTTGGCAACCACCCTTCCAACCACACTTCCAACCACCGCCATTTGAATAAAATTCTTACCGCCCTCCTTTTTTAGGCAGAGGCAGGCGGGGAAAGGGAAGAAGAAAACAAACCCAGGTACACTGGGAGGAGGACGAACCAGTGAGCGGGCAGACCAGGAGCAAAGCAGGACCAAGCAACACGAGGACCTAGTCACTAACTTATCCTCCAGAACACTTTCGGAAACAGCAATGTGTGTACTTAATAAAGGCTTGGGTTTTGTCCCGACCGCTCGCTTGGACAAATTTCAATTGCATTGTGAACTAGCTAGCTTCTTCAGAAAGCTGAGACTGAAAGCCTTCTTTGAGAAACAGGAACCTAATCTGACAAGTGACAATCAGAATGAGAGTGGATTAAAAAAGAAATCTACCTTTACACCTCCGACCCATGCCGTTCCTGTAGAAGTGATTACTTTCGAACAAGCTGTCTACAACGATGTAGAAAAGATGACCAACAACTCACAGTTCCAGAATCTGAGCCGAATTGAATGCAATGCCCTACGAGACCTCCGAAGCTGTGACAGCATAACAATAAAGCCTGCCGACAAGGGGGGCGGGCTTGTAGTCATGGACACTAGTGCCTACCGTGAAGAGTGCCTACGCCTACTAGGTGACACAAAGAACTACCAGATCCTCTCATCAGATCCTACAGCCGAATTGCAATCCGAAATAAAAGGCTTAGTTGAAACAGCGGAAGCATTGGGAAAAATCTCTAAACAGGAAGCAGAATACTTATGTGACACTGAAGGCAAGATACCATATTTCTATACTCTGCCAAAAATGCACAAAGGAAAACTACCTCCACCAGGTCGCCCGATTGTCTCTGGCATCGGATCTCTACTGGAACCACTCTCCAGATTCTGCGATTTTTTTCTAAAAACTATTGTGCAACAAACAGTTACCTACCTACAGGACACAAAAAGTCTCCTAAATCTTCTACAAGAAATCACAGTGGATAATGAGACCATCCTGCTCAGCTTTGATATAGAGAGTCTATACACAAGCATACCGCAAGATGACACCCTGAGAGTATTGGAGAAAACATTAGGTAACATAAACTGGGAGTATAATACACCAAGGGCCTTCATCATTGAGTGTGCCAGGCTAGCACTGAAACGTAATTATTTCGAATTCGAGGGGACCCTATTCCTCCAAACTGGGGGTACCTCTATGGGCAGTGTTTTTGCCCCTAGTGTGGCCGGACTCTACGTCTATGATTTTGAACTCAAGTTCATTCTTAGTAATCATAACCCCTTTAGAGACAACCTGAAATTCTGGAAACGCTACATTGATGACGTCCTTGCTATTTGGCAAGGACCACCAGATCAACTGGCCGAGTTCATTACTTGGATCAATACATGCGACCAGAACCTGAAATTCACCCACTGTTTCAGCGAAAAAGAAATAGTCTTTCTTGATGTGGTAATCACTAAGGAGAACGACCGGCTAGAAACCAGGACGTTCTACAAACCCACTGCCAAGAATAACTTACTCAAGTTTGAGAGTTTTCACCCGCGTCCTCTCAAAGAGAACCTGCCCTATGGTCAATTTTTGAGACTCAGACGCAACTGTAGCAAGCTAACCGAGTACAAAAAGCAAGCCTCTGACCTTACTGAAAAACTTCGAGTACGTGGGTACCCAACCAAAATCATAAACACTTGCCAAAAAAGAGCCAGAAATCAGCCAAGGGAGGCTCTCCTTGAACCAAAGACAGCAACAGATAACGAGATACCACTCACCTGTGTTACTACTTTTAATAGTGTTTCCAACCAGGTATCAAAGAGTATCAAATAACATTGGTCCATTCTCAGCACTGGAAGTCTTCGCTGGGAAAAGCCTCTGTTTTCTTACAAAAAATCAGCAAGCCTTAAAGACACACTGGTCAACACTAGACCTAAAGCAAAAGAAGTACTTGACAACCAATCTATCACAAGGACTTGGGGTTTACCTGATGTTATTGGTCACTTTCGTTGTGGAGACTGTTGTGTTTGTCACTTAACAAGCAACACCAAATCTTTGAACATTGAAACTGGAAAAACTTGGCGACAGCTTTCCCACACCAACTGTAATAGCTGCAACGTAGTTTATTTGATTATATGCACATGCAACAAACGCTATGTGGGAATGACGACAAGAAAAATCAAGCAAAGAATATGCGAACATCGCAGCACCATTCGCTGCAGAAAGAATGCCACTAAACTGACAGACCACTTTCTTGAACACAACCACACACCTAACGATATGTGGTGGACTGTGATTGAACAAATCAAAGCTGGACCTAACATGCAAAAACGGCTGTTCGAAAAAGAGCAAAGATGAATATATAGATTATCCACTCATGTCACAGGACTGAATGATAATATTCCTTGGGCCAACATTAACTGAATCCACCATAGACAGTGAGCTTCCCATTGCCTCCAAGGTCTGCCATTTAACAACCTATCCTTGAATCATTACAACCCCCCACCATGGTAACGAACAATACTACCAGGGACTCCCTCGCTCCTTTTGCGGAGTTCTCACTCTGGCAGTCATGTAGTCTTATCCCGAGATTTGCGGAGTTCTGACTCCGGCAGCCATGTAGTCTTACCCCGAGATTTGTGATCTGTTGCCTAAATTGTGTGCACTCACATCCTCTGTTCCTTGTAAAAATTCCCCCACTACAGGATTGTTTTTAATCCTCTTGTAAACAATCCTGCCTGGCATTGCCTAGCAACGCCCGGAACGTACTCGCCCCGTTCTCTCTTTCCACTCTTGAGATACCATTGCGTCATTACGCATGGACGTGGCCACGCCCCACCCGGAAGCATAGTCGCCGCTATAACAGTCCCGGCGGCGCTTGTATCATTACGGGGAGGCACGGAGAGGCGAGTAGGTACCTAGAACTTTGTGACCAGCTGAACTGTAAGTAATACTCCAAGCCCGATACTGACAACTTTAATTCAGTATCCTGAGACCCTATCCGTGACAGATATCTTCTTTAATCCCCTCGCAGAATATGGCAGCGTGGTTTTACCTTCCCTCCACCCCGTGATGCCTAAAAGATCCTAAATAGGAGTAAGCCTTACTTCCCCTTTGTGCGCCCGTGTGTGCGAGTTGTTTTGTGTGACTGCTGAGTGTGAGTGTTTGTTCGTTGGGGCAAATTCACTACGTCAATCAGTGCTCACTCGAACTTATACGTGAGCAGACATGTCAAGCATTCGGAAGTGCTGAGTGTTACTCATTTTGAATGATAGTTTATCAATCAACCACCTAACCACTTAGCGCACCTACATCACCAGAGTGTGCAAGTATGAGTCATAGGTGTAACACGTAGATTTCACTGCGTTGTTGTCTCACGCTAATAGCACTGTGAGTTTGTGTTTCCACGCACGATTCAGTGCTTAATTTGACTGAATGCCTATAGTGAGTATTTAGTGATCACCGAGCACATCACCAATGATAAGTGTGCTAGCGTTAGTGATAGTAAATCACTACCGATCACAAATATCCTTGAATGGAATGTACGACACAGCAGAAGACACGTGAGAACCAGCATGGCACCTCGTAACAGGCTTGTATTAATTATACTTATGACCTTTTACATTTCTTCTCCTACAGGTCTTTTTTGCTTTTCAGCTCAACCATTGTTG
The DNA here is from genome assembly GCF_964263255.1 of Lissotriton vulgaris. NCBI lineage: Eukaryota > Metazoa > Chordata > Amphibia > Caudata > Salamandridae > Lissotriton > Lissotriton vulgaris. The sequence goes on along the minus strand of NW_028255065.1, from coordinate 634,903 downwards.
TTTATGAGCTTTTTCACTCTGACCTACTTTGTCAGTTGTGCACAGGGAAATAGGGACCGGCAGGGCGTTAGTGTGTCCTGACCACCCATTTTCCTTCTTTGGTCCTGACGAAAACCCGGAACTTTTCCAACAAACGGGTTGAAACATGTAGACCTCACACATAAGAGATACACACGGTCATAACACCTAAACGTATCCACACACATATTTTAATATTGTCCAGTTCTTGATAATAAAAACTTTCTATACAAGTATACCAGGACAATTTTTAACATTTTTTCCACTTCACACACGAAATACCCGCTCCACTGTAGTCCAGGTGTCGCAGCACACCCTGATGGCACTCGGCTGTCAGGGTGGACCCCGATGATGAAGCATGTCACCGACTAGGTCGGTGAGTGAAGGGTTTCTTAGAAAGGAAGGACTCTCTTCTTTTTTATCCCATTCATTCCATTCAGACCGCTTTAACTAAGCTACTTCTGATGGTACTCCTCTCTTGTTTTGTTTATTACTGATACCTAGGGGATCAGGAGTACTCTCCGTTCACCTTTGTGAACAAATTCCCTCACTCTCTCCTTTGGTTTATTACAATATTTCTCGGCCTTCGGTCCAAACACGCTGTGCAGCTAGGACAAAACTCCAGTTTTCCAGCACGGATTTCCTGAAAAGCAAATGCAATCAAGGTTAGAGTGTCCCAGCAGTACTCCCAGACCCCAAAACTCACCCACAAACACCCGGAACCCCCCCAAAGAGCACCTCAAAGGCAAGCAAGTCAGCAAAAACACACAAAAATTTCCGCCTCCGATTTGGTCCAAACCACTTTTATCCGGTATTAGAGCTTCCCAGCAATGGCCCCAGAGCCGTCAACCCAGGAGAAAACGAGTAGAAGACCCCCAAACAGCCAAAGAGAAAAAGTACAAAAATGGGGACTTAGTCATTTTTTTGCCAATTTCCCAAATCACTCCGCGCGCGCTCTGCAGCTAGGCCCTAACTCCCCTCTGCCACCATGGATTTGCTTCAAACCTCCTGCAAACTAAAGTATCCATAGCCAGCAGTGCTCCCAGATCCCGAAACCCACCCACAAACACCAGGAAGCCCCCCAAACAGGCCCCCAAAAACGCTACATTGAGCAAAATGTCAGAAATAGCAACAAAAAAAATCAGCGTGGATTTTGTACCAACCACTTCTATCCGATATTAGACCTTCCCAGGAATGCCCCAAGACCCGCCAACCCACCCGCCAAAAAAGCACAACACCCCCAAACAGCCCAAAAGCAAAATCTCATACTTACAATATTTCTCGGCCTTCGGTCCAAACGCGCAGTGCAGCTAGGTCACAACTCCTGTTTTCCACCACGGATTTCCTGAAAAGCAAATGCAATCAAGATTAGAGTGTCCCAGCAGAGCTCCCAGACCCCAAAACTCACCCACAAACACCCGGAACCCCCCAAAGAGCACCTCAAAGGCAAGCAAGTCAGCAAAAACACACAAAAATTTCCGCCTCCGATTTGGTCCAAACCACTTTTATCCGGTATTAGAGCTTCCCAGCAATGGCCCCAGAGCCGTCAACCCAGGAGAAAACGAGTAGAAGACCCCCAAACAGCCAAAGAGCAAAAGTACAAAAACGGGGACTTAGTCATTTTTTTGCCAATTTCCCAAATCACTCCGCGCGCGCTCTGCAGCTAGGCCCTAACTCCCCTCTGCCACCATGGATTTGCTTCAAACCTCTTGAAAACTAAAGTATCCATAGCCAGCAGTGCTCCCAGACCCCGAAACCCACCCAAAAACACCAGGAAGCCCCCCAAACAGGCCCCCGAAAACGTTACATTGAGCAAAATGTCAGAAATAGCAAAAAAAAAATCAGCGTGGATTTTGTCCCAACCACTTCTATCCGGTATTAGACGTTCCCAGGAATGCCCCAAGACCCGCCAACTCACCCGCCAAAAAGCACAACATCCCCAAACAGCCCAAAAGCAAAATCTCATACTTACAATATTTCTCGGCCTTCGGTCCAAACGTGCTGTGCAGCTAAGCCATAACTCCAGTTTTCCACCACGGATTTCCTGAAAAGCAAATGCAATCAAGATTAGAGTGTCCCAGCAGTGCTCCCAGACCCCAAAACTCACCCACAAACACCCAGAACCCCCCCAAAGAGCACCTCAAAGGCAAGCAAGTCAGCAAAAACACACAAAAATTTCCGCCTCCGATTTGATCCAAACCACTTTTATCCGGTATTAGAGCTTCCCAGCAATGGCCCCAGAGCCGTCAACCCAGGAGAAAACGAGTAGAAGACCCCCAAACAGCCAAAGAGCAAAAGTACAAAAATGGGGACTTAAGTCATTTTTTGCCAATTTCCCAAATCACTCCGCGTGCCCTCTGCAGCTAGGCCCTAACTCCCCTCTGCCACCATGGATTTGCTTCAAACCTCTTGAAAAATATAGTATCCATAGCCAGCAGTGCTCCCAGACCCCGAAACCCACCAACAAACACCAGGAAGCCCCCCAAACAGGCCCCCGAAAACGCTACATTGAGCAAAATGTCAGAAATAGCAACAAAAAAAATCTGCGTGGATTTTGTCCCAACCACTTCTATCCGGTATTAGACCTTCCCAGGAATGCCCCAAGACCCGCCAACCCACCCGCCAAAAAGCACAACACCCCCAAACAGCCCAAAAGCAAAATCTCATACTTACAATATTTCTCGGCCTTCGGTCCAAACGTGCTGTGCAGCTAGGCCATAACTCCAGTTTTCCACCACGGATTTCCTGAAAAGCAAATGCAATGAAGATTAGAGTGTCCCAGCAGTGCTCCCAGACCCCAAAACTCACCCACAAACACCCGGAACCCCCCTAAAGAGCACATCAAAGGCAAGCAAGTCAGCAAAAACACAAAAAAATGTCCGCCTCCGATTTGGTCCAAACCACTTTTATCCGGTATTAGAGCTTCCCAGCAATGGCCCCAGAGCCGTCAACTCACCCGCAAAGAAGTAGAACACCCCCACAAGTGCTGAGTCTTTCTTCATTGGGCGTAAACCAGCCCTCTGCTTTGATGGATATAGGAGTCTGGAGGAGGAGGATAGAGGAGCATGTTCTTCTGAACTTGTGAACCTGAGGAATGCAGACTGCAGCACCTTCAAATCAATAAGCAAACAAGTGAAGACAGTTCTGCTGATGGGCTTGTTTTTGTGATTAGGTGATTAAAGTTTGAATTATATTAACTGTGCACAACAAAGAAAGACAGACACACAGGAATAAAAGTGAATAAGGACAAAAAAGAAAGTTATTGATTCATTGTCTCATTTTCAGGGCTTGGTGTCAGGGTCCACGAATAAGAATAAGGCTTCGTCATCATACTCTGCGAATTCAGGCAGGGTGAGCTCAGTGTCACCTGACAGAGAAGAAATTCCCTCATCTACGTTGCTGTCCACCTCGTCTTCATCCGGCATGCTTTCTCGTACTCTGTAATCTGGTGGTATGAGGTGCTGATTCATCTTGATCATTGTTAACCACTCTACATTTTTGGGCGAGAGACAGCTCCGTTTGGAAGTTACAATGCCACCAGCAGCACTGAAAACACGTTCAGAAGACACGCTTGCGAGTGGGCAAGACAAGTAGTTTAAAGCCAGGTTGGAGAGCTGTGGCCACAATTCTTTTTTCCCATGCCAATACGCCAATGGGTCAGCATTAACATAGACCTCTGTTGAGTCATTCAGATAGTCCTTCACCATCGACTCAAGGTCCTCCTCCAAGGTTCCTCCACTTTGCTTAGCTGTTGCTGTGACCTTTTGAGAACCAAACCCAAGCCGAGCTAGCCAATCCTCTTCAGCCTCTAATGTTACTGTTGTGTCTGGTGCAGATGATCCGGTTTCCGGTGTCTTTAACGGCTGAGAGGTCACTTGTGCCACAGGTGCAGAAGTCGATTGTTTTGACTGGGGATGGCCTGCTGATGCTGATGTACTGCCTTTTCCTTCAATTTTCTGCCGTTCTCTTTCAGACCTCTTGGCTGAGAAGGCTATCCACTGTTTGTACTTTGTAACATCTTCATCAGCAAAAGGAAAGAATGCTCGGCCTGCCAGCGCCTTTTTGTAGCGTGGATCCAGAATAGTAGCACAAATGTAATGCTGGTTTGAGTGGATCATTTTAAGACGTTCATCCCCTTGTAGGCGCTCTAATAATTTCTCCGCCAAAACAAAAGGGTCTTGGTTTTTTTCATCTTTTTGAAACACAGAACACACCTCCTTCAGTTGGTGCTCGAGCATGTACAACAATGGGATAGCTTTTCCCAAATTACAGTCCTCCTTGCTGACTGCACGCGTGAAGACCTCAAAAGGACGAAGCATGCGTGTCAGGCTTTTAACTATGTCCCATTGCGCCGCACCCATCCTCAGGTCCTTCTGAGCTGTACCCTGTGTTAAGAAATAGTGATCGAGTACCGTATACTGCTCATACAGACGCTCAAGCATGTAGAAGGTTGAGTTCCAACGTTTTGCCACCTCCTGGATGAGTGCTTTCACTGGCATTCGACGTTCATGTAGCAGGCTCCTCAGATGCTTCCGGGCCTTAAAAGAATGGCTGAAATGGTTGCACATTTTTTGGCTGGTGTCCACTACCCCGTACGCTGCACTGTCTTTATCACTCAAGAATTTTTTGACAACCAGGTTTATACAGTGCGCCAAACACGGCACTCTGAAATAGTCACCCAGCTCCATGGCCTTAACTACATTGGCGCCATTATCCGTGGAAACATAACCAATCCGGCGTTTTTTTGGGGACAGCCAGTCAGGGACCTTTGTGTTAAACTCATCCAAAATGTTTTCTGCTGTGCGACGTTTCTCCAAACCAAACATGGCTATTGTTGCATGTTTCCGAGCAGCTTTAAAAACTTGGTCCGGGTCAACACCTGCGTTTAGCTTTACTTTAAGCCCTGAAAAAGAGACCCAGTGTGCAGTGATGCACATGTAATCACCGCCTGCGCCACTGGTCCACATGTCTGTTGTCAGATGTATAGTGTGAACAGCACTCTTCTGCAAAGCTGCCCCAATCACCTCCAGAACATCTTCATGTAGTGCTGGAACCGCAACTCTGGCAAAATAGAACCGGCTAGGAACCTTCCATTTAGGGCAGAGCGCTGCCACTAATTCTAGAAAACCAACCCCTTCTACAAAAGAAAAAGGGAGAAGGTCCAGAGCTAGCATTTTAGCCAGCTTAGTGTTATACAGACGCGTCAGTGGGTGGTTGCGTTCATATTGCGCTTCTGTAAACAACATCTTTTTAATGTTGCCCTGGACCAAGCATTTACGGGATAATGATGATGATGATATCTTCGACCCAGTTACGCTCGCTGATGAACTTTTTCGCATTGGTGTCTCACTCTCACCCACACTCTTAGTGTGGCTCACATGGGGTGTGCTGCTGACAGGGGTACTGGGTGTAAGTGAAGTGTTTGACACGTCTTCTTCCTCCTCGTCATCATCAGATGAAAAATCAACGTTTTCATTACGTGCAATTAGGGCTTCCTTGAGCGCCTGTAGGTGCGCAAACCATTGGACAGCGTGCAGTCTCTTAAGATGACCTCTCTGGCCTCCGGTACCATAGTTGGTACCAAACTTACCACGACTAACTGCAACCTTACAAATGCTACAAATGGCGAAGTTTTCCCTTTTTGGGCAAACACTAAAGAAGTCCCAAGCTGGGGACTTGAATTGTCTGCGGGGGCCGGAGGAGGCGGCGATACTGGTGGCGGTGGTCTTGCTGCTAATGCCAGATGAAGTGGAGGATGTGGATTGCCAAACTTTAGTACGTTGTGCACTTTCACCACCACTAATTGAGGTCGAGGTGGATGGAGGTCCCTTCTGGCGAGGAAGAAATATGGAAGCGGTACGTGTTGGTGTACTAGTTAACTCCAATGATTGTTGTGTTTCCATTGCCTCCTCGTCGACATCATCATCACGCTCAGCAGCTTCTCGGGCTAGGGTCAAAATGTCTCTTTGCTGCATGCCCGCTGGGGCTGCAGTGACCTTTATGATGACTGGCTCGTCGTCGTGAGAGGCTTTATCAGCAGCAGTATCCGCCACTTCTTGTTGAGCCTCATCACACTCCATAACTATGAGTTTTTCGACGACCTTCCTTTTACGCTTAAGTACCTTTGTCAGATCATGGTGTGCCTCACTCTCAGATTGCTGTGGTGGTTCCCAATTTTCATCCAGTTCATCAGAAGGAGGTGGGCTTGAAGAAGATGTAGACACCCCCCTTGGTCTTTTCCTTGCTAGGGATGTAGAAGACAATGAATGGTCATCAGGAGAAGTGGCTTCCTCAAATGATACCTCGGCTTGATTGTCGATTTCCTGATGTGCCCCTACTTCGGGAGGAACAACTATTGTGGGCACTTGTGACCCTCCATGCACCTCTGCTTGCGCATCTCCTTGCGCTGCCTCTCCTTCCACATGTACTTGGGCTTGTACTTGCACATGTGGTTGTTGTTGCGGCTGTGGTTGTTCAACACTTGTCAGATGAGTTACAACAACCTGTGTTGATTCAGGGACATTGCTGCTACTTTCTTGCGATGAGCCAACATCACTGGTCGATGGTGATTGAAGAAGTACACTGACTGCCTCTGCAGCACTCAAGGGCTTGGACTTAAGTTGGCGTGGTGGTGGCGGCACTGAGCCCAATGGAGCGGGGGTGCTGCTCCCAGCTTGGTCCCCAGCGGATTCCGCTGCTGCTGCAGGCGTATTTGTTTTTTTACTCCCAAAAAACGTGGCGGCCGGCACACCAGTCTCCTTGGTAACTTGCTTCTTCTGCTCCTTACTGGCAACTTTCTTGCTAGAGGAGCTACGGGGACCTTTTTTTTGGGCCATCTTCTTCAGAGCAGGTCAGAACAGCAGGCCGCAGTTGCACGAGTTGCAGAGTTGTCTGTGGCCAGACGTGATGTCGCGTGACGTTATGCTGCACACACACACCGCTGCAGGACTTCTTCCTGGCACTGGTGGTTCTCTTGAGTCCTGTGCACCTAAAAGCAATGGAAGACAGAGGAACATCAGTTCAGTTATACACCCCAAAAAAATCGAAAAAACACAGAAAAATCAGCACAATCCCATGCCCTCCATGATGTTTAAATTCAAGACAACCCACAGAAAGACTAGGCCCATGCAACACTCACTACCACTGGTGAAAAGGCCACAACAACAGGCCAAAAAAACAAAAATCAGAGAAAAATCCGCACAATCCCAAGCCATCCAGCCCCTCCATGATGTTTAAATTCAAGACAACCCACAGAAAGACTAGGCCCATGCAACACTCACTACCCCTGGTGAAAAGGCCACAACAACAGGCCAAAAAAACAAAAATCACAGAAAAATTAGCACAATCCCATACCATCCAGGCCCTCCATGATGTTTAAATTCAAGACACCCCACAGAAAGACTAGGCCCATGCAACACTCACTACCCCTGGGCATAAAGGTTGAAAACTAGGCAAAATAATTGCAGGCCTAACAACACTGCCTGCATTCAAAATGGCCCCCTCCCTCCCAGCACATGGCCAGGGCCTGTAGAATCACTAAAAATGGCCCCCACCCACATGGCCTGTCCCCATGAACACCCCAAAAAATCGAAAAACACAGAAAAATCAGCACAATCCCAAACCATCCAGGCCCTCCATGATGTTTAAATTCAAGACACCCCACTGAAAGACTAGGCCCATGCAACACTCACTACCCCTGGTGAAAAGGCCACAACAACAGGCCAAATAAAACGAAAATCACAGAAAAATCAGCACAATCCCAAGCCATCCAGCCCCTCCATGATGTTTAAATTCAAGACAACCCAGAGAAAGACTATGCCCATGCAACACTCACTATCCCTGGGCATAAAGGTTGAAAACTAGGCAACATGGTTGCAGGTCTAACACTGCCTGCATTCAAAATGGCCCCCTCCCTCCCAGCACATGGCCAGGGCCTGTAGCAGCACTCAAAATTGCCCCCACCCATATGGCCTGTCCCCATGAACACCCCAAAAAATCGAAAAACACAGAAAAATCAGCACAATCCCAAACCATCCAGGCCCTCCATGATGTTTAAATTCAAGACATCCCACAGAAAGACTAGGCCCATGCAACACTCACTACCCCTGGTGAAGAGGCCACAACAACAGGCCAAAAAAACGAAAATCACAGAAAAATCAGCACAATCCCAAACCATCCGGGCCCTCCATGATGTTTAAAATCAAGACACCCCACAGAAAGACTAGGCCCATGCAACACTCACTACCCCTGGTGAAAAGGCCACAACAACAGGCCAAAAAAACGAAAATCACAGAAAAATCAGCACAATCCCAAGCCATCCAGCCCCTCCATGATGTTTAAATTCAAGACGACCCACAGAAAGACTAGGCCCATGCAACACTCACTACCCCTGGGCATAAAGGTTGAAAACTAGGCAAAATGGTTGCCGGCCTAACAACACTGCCTGCATTCAAAATGGCCACCTCCCTCCAAGCACATGGCCAGGACCTGTAGCAGCACTCAAAATGGCCCCCACCCACATAACCTGTCCCCATGAACACCCCCAAAAATCGAAAAACAAAGAAAAATCAGCACAATCCCAAACCATCCAGGCCCTCCATGATGTTTAAATTCAAGACACCCCACAGAAAGACTAGGCCCATGCAACACTCACTACCCCTGGTGAAAAGGCCACAACAACAGGCCAAAAAAATGAAAATCACAGAAAAATCAGCACAATCCCAAACCATCCAGGCCCTCCATGATGTTTAAATTCAAGACACCCCGCAGAAAGACTAGGCCCATGCAACACTCACTACCCCTGGTGAAAAGGCCACAACAACAGGCCAAAAAAACAAAAATCACAGAAAAATCAGCACAAACCCAAGCCATCCAGCCCCTCCATGATGTTTAAATTCAAGACAACCAACAGAAAGACTAGGCCCATGCAACACTCACTACCCCTGGGCATAAAGGTTGAAAACTAGGCAAAATGGTTGCAGGCCTAACAACACTGCCTGCATTCAAAATGCCCCCCTCCCTCCCAGCACAAGGCCAGGGCCTGTAGCAGCACTCAAAATGGCCCCCACCCACATGGCCTGTCCCCATGAACACCCCAAAAAATCGAAAAACACAGAAAAATCAGCACAATCCCAAACCATCGAGGCCCTCCATGATGTTTAAATTCAAGACACCCCACAGAAAGATTAGGCCCATGCAACTCTCACTACCCCTGGTGAAAAGGCCACAACAACAGGCCAAAAAAACAAAAATCACAGAAAAATCAGCACAATCCCATACCATCCAGGCCCTCCATGATGTTTAAATTCAAGACACCCCACAGAAAGACTAGGCCCATGCAACACTCACTACCCCTGGGCATAAAGGTTGAAAACTAGGCAAAATAATCGCAGGCCTAACAACACTGCCTGCATTCAAAATGGCCCCCTCCCTCCCAGCACATGGCCAGGGCCTGTAGCATCACGAAAAATGGCCCCCACCCACATGGCCTGTCCCCATGAACACACCAAAAAATAAAAAAACACAGAAAAATCAGCACAATCCCAAACCATCCAGGCCCTCCATGATGTTTAAATTCAAGACACCCCACAGAAAGACTAGGCCCATGCAACACTCACTACCCCTGGTGAAAAGGCCACAACAACAGGCCAAAAAAACGAAAATCACAGAAAAATCAGCACAATCCCAAGCCATCCAGCCCCTCCATGATGTTTAAATTCAAGACAACCCACAGAAATACTAGGCCCATGCAACACTCACTACCCCTGGGCATAAAGGTTGAAAACTAGGCAAAATGGTTGCAGGCCTAACACTGCCTGCATTCAAAATGACCCCCTCCCTCCCAGCACATGGCCAGGGCCTGTAGCAGCACTCAAAATGGCCCCCACCCATATGGCCTGTCCCCATGAACACCCCAAAAAATCGAAAAACACAGAAAAATCAGCACAATCCCAAACCATCCAGGCCCTCCATGATGTTTAAATTCAATACATCCCACAGAAAGACTAGGCCCATGCAACACTCACTACCCCTGGTGAAAAGGCCACAACAACAGGCCAAAAAAACGAAAATCACGAAAAAATCAGCACAATCCCAAACCATCCGGGCCCTCCATGATGTTTAAATTCAAGACACCCCACAGAAAGACTAGGCCCATGCAACACTCACTACCCCTGGTGAAAAGGCCACAACAACAGGCCAAAAAAACGAAAATCAGGGAAAAATCAGCACAATCCCCAGCCATCCAGCCCCTCCATGATGTTTAAATTCAAGACAACCCACAGAAAGACTAGGCCCATGCAACACTCACTACCCCTGGGCATAAAGGTTGAAAACTAGGCAAAATGATTGCAGGCCTAACAACACTGCCTGCATTCAAAATGGCCCCCTCCCTCCAAGCACATGGCCAGGGCCTGTAGCAGCACTCAAAATGGCCCCCACCCACATGGCCTGTTCCCATGAACACCCCAAAAAATCGAAAAACAAAGAAAAATCAGCACAATCCCAAACCATCCAGGCCCTCCATGATGTTTAAATTCAAGACACCCCACAGAAAGACTAGGCCCATGCAACACTCACTACCCCTGGTGAAAAGGCCACAACAACAGGCCAAAAAAACGAAAATCACAGAAAAATCAGCACAATCCCAAACCATCCAGGCCCTCCATGATGTTTAAATTCAAGACACCCCACAGAAAGACTAGGCCCATGCAACACTCACTACCCCTGGTGAAAAGGCCACAACAACAGGCCAAAAAAACGAAAATCACAGAAAAATCAGCACAATCCCAAGCCATCCAGCCCCTCCATGATGTTTAAATTCAAGACAACCCACAGAAAGACTAGGCCCATGCAACACTCACTACCCCTGGGCATCAAGGTTGAAAACTAGGCAAAATGGTTGCAGGGCTAACAACACTGCCTGCATTCAAAATGGCCCCCTCCCTCCCAGCACATGGCCAGGGCCTGTAGCAGCACTCGAAATGGCCCCCACCCACATGGCCTGTCCCCATGAACACCCCAAAAAATTAAAAAACACAGAAAAATCAGCACAATCCCAAACCATCCAGGCCCTCCATGATATTTAAATTCAAGACACCCCACAGAAAGACTAGGCCCATGCAACACTCACTACCCCTGGTGAAAAGGCCACAACAACAGGCCAAAAAAACGAAAATCACAGAAAAATCAGCACAATCCCAAACCATCCAGGCCCTCCATGATGTTTAAATTCAAGACACCCCACAGAAAGACTAAGCCCATGCAACACTCACTACCCCTGGTGAAAAGGCCACAACAACAGGCCAAAAAAACGAAAATCACAGAAAAATCAGCACAATCCCAAGCCATCCAGCCCCTCCATGATGTTTAAATTCAAGACAACCCACAGAAAGACTAGGCCCATGCAACACTCACTACCCCTGGTAAAAAGGCCACAACAACAGGCCAAAAAAACAAAAATCACAGAAAAATCAGCACAATCCCAAACCATCCAGGCCCTCTATGATGTTTAAATTCAAGACACCCCACAGAAAGACTAGGCCCATGCAACACTCACTACCCTTGGGCATAAAGGTTGAAAACTAGGCAAAATAATTGCAGGCCTAACAACACTGCCTGCATTCAAAATGGCCCCCTCCCTCCCAGCACATGGCCAGGACCTGCAGCAGCACTAAAAATGGCCCCCACCCACATGGCCTGTCCCCATGAACACCCCAAAAAATCGAAAAACACAGAAAAATCAGCTAAATCCCAAACCATCCAGCCCCTCCATGATGTTTAAATTCAAGACAACCCAGAGAAAGACTAGGCCCATGCAACGCTCACTACCCCTGGGCATAAAGGTTGAAAACTAGGCAAAATGGTTGCAGGCCTAACAACACTGCCTGCATTCAAAATGGCCCCCTCCCTCCCAGCACATGGTCAGGGCCTGTAGCAACACTCAAAATGCCCCCCACCCACATGGCCTGTCCCCATGAACACCCCAAAAAATCGAAAAACAAAGAAAAATCAGCACAATCCCAAACCATCCAGGCCCTCCATGATGTTTAAATTCAAGACACCCCACAGAAAGACTAGACCCATGCAACACTCACTACCCCTGGTGAAAAGGCCACAACAACAGGCCAAAAAAACGAAAATCACAGAAAAATCAGCACAATCCCAAACCATCCAGGCCCTCCATGATGTTTAAATTCAAGACACCCCACAGAAAGACTAGGCCCATGCAACACTCACTACCCCTGGGCATAAAGGTTGAAAACTAGGCAAAATGGTTGCAGGGCTAACAACACTGCCTGCATTCAAAATGGCCCCCTCCCTCCCAGCACATGGCCAGGGCCTGTAGCAGCACTCGAAATGGCCCCCACCCACATGGCCTGTCCCCATGAACACCCCAAAAAATTGAAAAACACAGAAAAATCAGCACAATCCCAAACCATCCAGGCCCTCCATGATATTTAAATTCAAGACACTCCACAGAAAGACTAGGCCCATGCAACACTCACTACCCCTGGTGAAAAGGCCACAACAACAGGCCAAAAAAACGAAAATCACAGAAAAATCAGCACAACCCAAACCATCCAGGCCCTCCATGATGTTTAAATTCAAGACACCCCACAGAAAGACTAAGCCCATGCAACACTCACTACCCCTGGTGAAAAGGCCACAACAACAGGCCAAAAAAACGAAAATCACAGAAAAATCAGCACAATCCCAAGCCATCCAGCCCCTCCATGATGTTTAAATTCAAGACAACCCACAGAAAGACTAGGCCCATGCAACACTCACTACCCCTGGTGAAAAGGCCACAACAACAGGCCAAAAAAACGAAAATCACAGAAAAATCAGCACAATCCCAAACCATCCAGGCCCTCCATGATGTTTAAATTCAAGACACCCCACAGAAAGACTAGGCCCATGCAACACTCACTACCCCTGGTGAAAAGGCCACAACAACAGGCCAAAAAAACGAAAATCACAGAAAAATCAGCACAATCCCAAGCCATCCAGCCCCTCCATGATGTTTAAATTCAAGACAACCCACAGAAAGACTAGGCCCATGCAACACTCACTACCCCTGGGCATCAAGGTTGAAAACTAGGCAAAATGGTTGCAGGGCTAACAACACTGCCTGCATTCAAAATGGCCCCCTCCCTCCCAGCACATGGCCAGGGCCTGTAGCAGCACTCGAAATGGCCCCCACCCACATGGCCTGTCCCCATGAACACCCCAAAAAATTAAAAAACACAGAAAAATCAGCACAATCCCAAACCATCCAGGCCCTCCATGATATTTAAATTCAAGACACCCCACAGAAAGACTAGGCCCATGCAACACTCACTACCCCTGGTGAAAAGGCCACAACAACAGGCCAAAAAAACGAAAATCACAGAAAAATCAGCACAATCCCAAACCATCCAGGCCCTCCATGATGTTTAAATTCAAGACACCCCACAGAAAGACTAAGCCCATGCAACACTCACTACCCCTGGTGAAAAGGCCACAACAACAGGCCAAAAAAACGAAAATCACAGAAAAATCAGCACAATCCCAAGCCATCCAGCCCCTCCATGATGTTTAAATTCAAGACAACCCACAGAAAGACTAGGCCCATGCAACACTCACTACCCCTGGTAAAAAGGCCACAACAACAGGCCAAAAAAACAAAAATCACAGAAAAATCAGCACAATCCCAAACCATCCAGGCCCTCTATGATGGTTAAATTCAAGACACCCCACAGAAAGACTAGGCCCATGCAACACTCACTACCCTTGGGCATAAAGGTTGAAAACTAGGCAAAATAATTGCAGGCCTAACAACACTGCCTGCATTCAAAATGGCCCCCTCCCTCCCAGCACATGGCCAGGACCTGCAGCAGCACTAAAAATGGCCCCCACCCACATGGCCTGTCCCCATGAACACCCCAAAAAATCGAAAAACACAGAAAAATCAGCTAAATCCCAAACCATCCAGCCCCTCCATGATGTTTAAATTCAAGACAACCCAGAGAAAGACTAGGCCCATGCAACGCTCACTACCCCTGGGCATAAAGGTTGAAAACTAGGCAAAATGGTTGCAGGCCTAACAACACTGCCTGCATTCAAAATGGCCCCCTCCCTCCCAGCACATGGTCAGGGCCTGTAGCAACACTCAAAATGCCCCCCACCCACATGGCCTGTCCCCATGAACACCCCAAAAAATCGAAAAACTAAGAAAAATCAGCACAATCCCAAACCATCCAGGCCCTCCATGATGTTTAAATTCAAGACACCCCACAGAAAGACTAGGCCCATGCAACACTCACTACCCCTGGTGAAAAGGCCACAACAACAGGCCAAAAAAACGAAAATCACAGAAAAATCAGCACAATCCCAAACCATCCAGGCCCTCCATGATGTTTAAATTCAAGACACCCCACAGAAAGACTAGGCCCATGCAACACTCACTACCCCTGGGCATAAAGGTTGAAAACTAGGCAAAATGGTTGCAGGGCTAACAACACTGCCTGCATTCAAAATGGCCCCCTCCCTCCCAGCACATGGCCAGGGCCTGTAGCAGCACTCGAAATGGCCCCCACCCACATGGCCTGTCCCCATGAACACCCCAAAAAATTGAAAAACACAGAAAAATCAGCACAATCCCAAACCATCCAGGCCCTCCATGATATTTAAATTCAAGACACTCCACAGAAAGACTAGGCCCATGCAACACTCACTACCCCTGGTGAAAAGGCCACAACAACAGGCCAAAAAAACGAAAATCACAGAAAAATCAGCACAATCCCAAACCATCCAGGCCCTCCATGATGTTTAAATTCAAGACACCCCACAGAAAGACTAAGCCCATGCAACACTCACTACCCCTGGTGAAAAGGCCACAACAACAGGCCAAAAAAACGAAAATCACAGAAAAATCAGCACAATCCCAAGCCATCCAGCCCCTCCATGATGTTTAAATTCAAGACAACCCAGAGAAAGACTAGGCCCATGCAACACTCACTACCCCGGGGCATAAAGGTTGAAAACTAGGCAAAATGGTTGCAGGCCTAACAACACTGCCTGCATTCAAAATGGCCCCCTCCCTCCCAGCACATGGCCAGGGCCTGTAGCAGCACTCAAAATGGCCCCCACCCACATGGCCTGTCCCCATGAACACCCCAAAAAATCGAAAAACAAAGAAAAATCAGCACAATCCCAAACCATCCCGGCCCTCCATGATGTTTAAATTCAAGACATCCCTCAGAAAGACTAGGCCCATGCAACACTCACTACCCCTGGTGAAAAGGCCACAACAACAGGCCAAAAAACCGAAAATCACAGAAAAATCAGCACAATCCCAAGCCATCCAGCCCCTCCATGATGTTTAAATTCAAGACAACCCACAGAAAGACTAGGCCCATGCAACACTCACTACCCCTGGGCATAAAGGTTGAAAACTAGGCAAAATGGTTGCAGGGCTAACAACACTGCCTGCATTCAAAATGGCCCCCTCCCTCCCAGCACATGGCCAGGGCCTGTAGCAGCACTCGAAATGGCCCCCACCCACATGGCCTGTCCCCATGAACACCCCAAAAAATTGAAAAACACAGAAAAATCAGCACAATCCCAAACCATCCAGGCCCTCCATGATATTTAAATTCAAGACACTCCACAGAAAGACTAGGCCCATGCAACACTCACTACCCCTGGTGAAAAGGCCACAACAACAGGCCAAAAAAACGAAAATCACAGAAAAATCAGCACAATCCCAAACCATCCAGGCCCTCCATGATGTTTAAATTCAAGACACCCCACAGAAAGACTAAGCCCATGCAACACTCACTACCCCTGGTGAAAAGGCCACAACAACAGGCCAAAAAAACGAAAATCACAGAAAAATCAGCACAATCCCAAGCCATCCAGCCCCTCCATGATGTTTAAATTCAAGACAACCCAGAGAAAGACTAGGCCCATGCAACACTCACTACCCCTGGGCATAAAGGTTAAAAACATAGCAAAATGGTTGCAGGCCTAACAACACTGCCTGCATTCAAAATGGCCCCCTCCCTCCCAGCACATGGCCAGGGCCTGTAGCAGCACTCAAAATGGCCCCCACCCACATGGCCTGTCCCCATGAACACCCCAAAAAATCGAAAAACAAAGAAAAATCAGCACAATCCCAAACCATCCCGGCCCTCCATGATGTTTAAATTCAAGACATCCCACAGAAAGACTAAGCCCATGCAACACTCACTACCCCTGGTGAAAAGGCCACAACAACAGGCCAAAAAAACGAAAATCACAGAAAAATAAGCACAATCCCAAACCATCCAGGCCCTCCATGATGTTTAAATTCAAGACACCCCACACAAAGACTAGGCCCATGCAACACTCACTACCCCTGGTGAAAAGGCCACAACAACAGGCCAAAAAAACGAAAATCACAGAAAAATCAGCACAATCCCAAGCCATCCAGCCCCTCCATGATGTTTAAATTCAAGACAACCCAGAGAAAGACTAGGCCCATGCAACACTCACTACCCCTGGGCATAAAGGTTTAAAACTAGGCAAAATGGTTGCAGGCCTAACAACACTGCCTGCATTCAAAATGGCCCCCTCCCTCCCAGCACATGGCCAGGGCCTGTAGCAGCACTCAAAATGGCCCCCACCTACATGGCCTGTCCCCATGAACACCCCAAAAAAACGAAAATCACAGAAAAATCAGCACAATCCCAAACCATCCAGGTCCTCCATGATGTTTAAATTCAAGACACCCCACAGAAAGACTAGGCCCATGCAACACTCACTACCCCTGGTGAAAAGGCCACAACAACAGGCCAAAAAAACGAAAATCACAGAAAAATCAGCACAATCCTAAGCCATCCAGCCCCTCCATGATGTTTAAATTCAAGACAACCCACAGAAAGACTAGGCCCATGCAACACTCACTACCCCTGGGCATAAAGGTTGAAAACTAGGCAAAATGGTTGCAGGGCTAACAACACTGCCTGCATTCAAAATGGCCCCCTCCCTCCCAGCACATGGCCAGGGCCTGTACCAGCACTCAAAATGGCCCCCACCCACATGGCCTGTCCCCATGAACACCCCAAAAAATCGCAAAACACAGAAAAATCAACACAATCCCAAACCATCCAGGCCCTCCCTGATGTTTAAATTCAAGACACCCCACAGAAAGACTAGGCCCATGCAACACTCACTACCCCTGGGTATCAAAGTTGAAAATTAGGCAAAATGGTTGCAGGCCTAACAACACTGCCTGCATTCGAAATGGCCCCCTCCCTCCCAGCACATGACAAGGGCCTGTAGCAGCACTCAAAATGGCCCCCAGCCACATGGCCTGTCCCCATGAACACCCCAAAAAATCGAAAAAAACATAGAAAAATCAGCACAATCCCAAGCCATCCAGCCCCTCCATGATGTTTAAATTCAAGACAACCCACAGAAAGACTAGGCCCATGCAACACTCACTACCCCTGGGTATAAAGGTTGAAAACTAGGCAAAATGGTTGCAGGCCTAACAACACTGCCTGCATTCAAAATGGCCCCCTCCCTCCCAGCACATGGTCAGGGCCTGTAGCAGCACTCAAAATGGCCCCCACCCACATGGCCTGTCCCCATGAACACCCCAAGAAATCGAAAAACACAGAATAATCATCACAATCCCAAACCATCCAGGCCCTCCATGATGTTTAGATTCAAGACACCCCACAGAAAGACTAGGCCCATGCAACACTTACTACCCCTGGTGAAAAGGCCACAACAACAGGCCAAAAAACGAAAATCACAGAAAAATGAGCACAATCCCAAACCATCCAGGCCCTCCATGATGTTTAAATTCAAGACACCCCACAGAAAGACTAGGCCCATCCAACACTCACTACCCCTGGTGAAAAGGCCACAACAACAGGTCAAAAAAACGAAATTCACAGAAAAATCACCACAATCCCAAACCATCCAGGCCCTCCATGATGTTTAAATTCAAGACACCCCACAGAATGACTAGGCCCATGCAACACTCACTTCCCCTGGTGAAAAGGCCACAACAACAGGCCAAAAAAACAAAAATCACAGAAAAATCAGCACAATCCCAAACCATCCAGGCCCTCCATGATGTTTAAATTCAAGACACCCGACAGAAAGACTAGGCCCATGCAACACTCACTACCCCTGGGCATAAAAGTTGAAAACTAGGCAAAATGGTTGCAGGCCTAACAACACTGCCTGCATTCAAAATGGCCCCCTCCCTCCCAGCACATGGCCAGGGCCTGTAGCAGCACTAAAAATGGCCCCCACCCACATGGCCTGTCCCCATGAACACCCCAAAAAATCGAAAAAAACACAGAAAAATCAGCTCAATCCCAAGCCATCCAGCCCCTCCATGATGTTTAAATTCAAGACAACCCACAGAAAGACTAGGCCCATGCAACACTAACTACCCCTGGGCATAAAGGTTGAAAACTAGGCAAAATGGTTGCAGGCCTAACAACACTGCCTGCATTCAAAATGGCCCCCTCCCTCCCAGCACATGGCCAGGGCCTGTAGCAGCACTCGAAATGGCCCCCACCCACATGGCCTGTCCCCATGAACACCCCAAAAAATTGAAAAACACAGAAAAATCAGCACAATCCCAAACCATCCAGGCCCTCCATGATATTTAAATTCAAGACACCCCACAGAAAGACTAGGCCCATGCAACACTCACTACCCCTGGTGAAAAGGCCACAACAACAGGCCAAAAAAACGAAAATCACAGAAAAATCAGCACAATCCCAAACCATCCAGGCCCTCCATGATGTTTAAATTCAAGACACCCCACAGAAAGACTAAGCCCATGCAACACTCACTACCCCTGGTGAAAAGGCCACAACAACAGGCCAAAAAAACGAAAATCACAGAAAAATCAGCACAATCCCAAGCCATCCAGCCCCTCCATGATGTTTAAATTCAAGACAACCCACAGAAAGACTAGGCCCATGCAACACTCACTACCCCTGATGAAAAGGCCACAACAACAGGCCAAAAAAACAAAAATCACAGAAAAATCAGCACAATCCCAAACCATCTAGGCCCTCTATGATGTTTAAATTCAAGACACCTCACAGAAAGACTAGGCCCATGCAACACTCACTACCCTTGGGCATAAAGGTTGAAAACTAGGCAAAATAATTGCAGGCCTAACAACACTGCCTGCATTCAAAATGGCCCCCTCCCTCCCAGCACATGGCCAGGGCCTGTAGCAGCACTAAAAATGGCCCCCACCCACATGGCCTGTCCCCATGAACACCCCAAAAAATCGAAAAACACAGAAAAGTCAGCACAATCCCAAACCATCCAGCCCCTCCATGATGTTTAAATTCAAGACAACCCAGAGAAAGACTAGGCCCATGCAACACTCACTACCCCTGGGCATAAAGGTTGAAAACTAGGCAAAATGGTTGCAGGCCTAACAACACTGCCTGCATTCAAAATGGCCCCCTCCCTCCCAGCACATGGCCAGGGCCTGTAGCAGCACTCTAAATGGCCCCCACCCACATGGCCTGTCCCCATGAACACCCCAAAAAACTCGAAAAACAAAGAAAAATCAGCACAATCCCAAACCATCCAGGCCCTCCATGATGTTTAAATTCAAGACATCCCACAGAAAGACTAGGCCCATGCAACACTCACTACCCCTGGTGAAAAGGCCACAACAACAGGCCAAAAAAAACGAAAATCACAGAAAAATAAGCACAATCCCAAACCATCCAGGCCCTCCATGATGTTTAAATTCAAGACACCCCACACAAAGACTAGGCCCATGCAACACTCACTACCCCTGGTGAAAAGGCCACAACAACAGGCCAAAAAAACGAAAATCACAGAAAAATCTGCACAATCCCAAGCCATCCAGCCCCTCCATGATGTTTAAATTCAAGACAACCCAGAGAAAGACTAGGCCCATGCAACACTCACTACCCCTGGGCACAAAGGTTTAAAACTAGGCAAAATGGTTGCAGGCCTAACAACACTGCCTGCATTCAAAATGGCCCCCTCCCACCCAGCACATGGCCAGGGCCTGTAGCAGCACTCAAAATGGCCCCCACCTACATGGCCTGTCCCCATGAACACCCCAAAAAATCGAAAAACACAGAAAAATCTGCACAATCCCAAACCATCCAGGCCCTCCATGATGTTTAAATTCAAGACATCCCACAGAAAGACTAGGCCCATGCAACACTCACTACCCCTGGTGAAAAGGCCACAACAACAGGCCAAAAAAACAAAAATCACAGAAAAATCAGCACAATCCCAAACCATCTAGGCACTCCATGATGTTTAAATTCAAGCCACCCCACAGAAAGACTAGGCCCATGCAACACTCACTACCCCTGGTGAAAAGGCCACAACAACAGGCCAGAAAAACGAAAATCACAGAAAAATCAGCACAATCCCAAGCCATCCAGCCCCTCCATGATGTTTAAATTCAAGACAACCCACAGAAAGACTAGGCCCATGCAACACTCACTACCCCTGGGCATAAAGGTTGAAAACTAGGCAAAATGGTTGCAGACCTAACAACACTGCCTGCATTCAAAATGGCCCCCTCCCTCCCAGGACATGGCCAGGGCCTGTAGCAGCACTCAAAATGGCCCCCACCCACATGGCCTGTCCCCATGAACACCCCAAAAAATCAAA
This sequence comes from Lissotriton vulgaris, assembly GCF_964263255.1. Taxonomy (NCBI): domain Eukaryota; kingdom Metazoa; phylum Chordata; class Amphibia; order Caudata; family Salamandridae; genus Lissotriton; species Lissotriton vulgaris. The sequence continues at coordinate 614,209 of NW_028255065.1, read as the reverse complement.
AAAACACAGACAAATCATTACAATCCCAAACCATCCAGGCCCTCCATGATGTTTAAATTCAAGACACCCCACAGAAAGACTAGGCCCATGCAACACTCACTACCCCTGGTGAAAAGGCCACAACAACAGGCCAAAAAAACGAAAATCACAGAAAAATCAGCACAATCCCAAGCCATCCAGCCCCTCCATGATGCTTAAATTCAAGACAACCCACAGAAAGACTAGGCCCATGCAACACTCACTACCCCTGGGCATAAAGGTTGAAAACTAGGCAAAATGGTTGCAGGCCTAACAACACTGCCTGCATTCATAATGGCCCCCTCCCTCCCAGCACATGGCCAGGGCCTGTAGCAGCACTCAAAATGGCCCCCACCCACATGGCCTGTCCCCATGAACACCCCAAAAAATCGAAAAACACAGAAAAATCAGCACAATCCCAAACCATCCAGGCCCTCCATGATGTTTTAAATTCAAGACACCCCACAGAAAGACTAGGCCCATGCAACACTCACTACCCCTGGTGAAAAGGCCACAACAACGGGCCAAAAAAACGAAAATCACAGAAAAATCAGCACAATCCCAAACCATCCAGGCCCTCCATGATGTTTAAATTCAAGACACCCCACAGAAATACTAGTCCCATGCAACACTCACTACCCCTGGTGAAAAGGCCACAACAACAGGCCAAAAAAACGAAAATCACAGAAAAATCAGCACAATCCCAAACCATCCAGGCCCTCCATGATATTTAAATTCAAGACACCCCACAGAAAGACTAGGCCCATGCAACACTCACTACCCCTGGGCATAAAAGTTGAAAACTAGGCAGAATGGTTGCAGGCCTAACAACACTGCCTGCATTCAAAATGGCCCCCTCCCTCCCAGCACATGGCCAGGGCCTGTAGCAGCACTCAAAATGGCCCCCACCTATATGGCCTGTCCCCATGAACACCCCAAAAAATTGAAAAACACAGAAAAATCTGCACAATCCCAAACCATCCAGGCCCTCCATAATGTTTAAATTCAAGACATCCCACAGAAAGACTAGGCCCATGCAACACTCACTACCCCTGGTGAAAAGGCCACAACAACAGGCCAAAAAAACGAAAATCACAGAAAAATCAGCACAATCCCAAACCATCTAGGCACTCCATGATGTTTAAATTCAAGCCATCCCCCAGAAAGACTAGGCCCATGCAACACTCACTAACCCTGGTGAAAAGGCCACAACAACAGGCCAGAAAAACGAAAATCACAGAAAAATCAGCACAATCCCAAGCCATCCAGCCCCTCCATGATGTTTAAATTCAAGACAACCCACAGAAAGACTAGGCCCATGCAACACTCACTACCCCTGGGCATAAAGGTTGAAAACTAGGCAAAATGGTTGCAGGCCTAACAACACTGCCTGCATTCAAAATGGCCCCCTCCCTCCCAGCACATGGCCAGGGCCTGTAGCAGCACTCAAAATGGCCCCCACCCACATGGCCTGTCCCCATGAAAACCCCAAAAAATAAAAAAAACACAGAAAAATCATCACAATCCCAAACCATCCAGGCCCTCCATGATGTTTAAATTCAAGACACCCCACAGAAAGACTAGGCCCATGCAACACTCACTACCCCTGGTGAAAAGGCCACAACAACAGGCCAAAAAAACGAAAATCACAGAAAAATCAGCACAATCCCAAGCCATCCAGCCCCTCCATGATGTTTAAATTCAAGACAACCCACAGAAAGACTAGGCCCATGCAACACTCACTACCCCTGGGCATAAAGGTTGAAAACTAGGCAAAATGGTTGCAGGCCTAACAACACTGCCTGCATTCATAATGGCCCCCTCCCTCCCAGCACATGGCCAGGGCCTGTAGCAGCACTCAAAATGGCCCCCACCCACATGGCCTGTCCCCATGAACACCCCAAAAAATCGAAAAACACAGAAAAATCAGCACAATCCCAAACCATCCAGGCCCTCCATGATGTTTTAAATTCAAGACACCCCACAGAAAGACTAGGCCCATGCAACACTCACACCCCTGGTGAAAAGGCCACAACAACAGGCCAAAAAAACGAAAATCACAGAAAAATCAGCACAATCCCAAACCATCCAGGCCCTCCATGATGTTTAAATTCAAGACACCCCACAGAAATACTAGGCCCATGCAACACTCACTACCCCTGGTGAAAAGGCCACAACAACAGGCCAAAAAAACGAAAATCACAGCAAAATCAGCGCAATCCCAAACCATCCAGGCCCTCCATGATATTTAAATTCAAGACACCCCACAGAAAGACTAGGCCCATGCAACACTCACTACCCCTGGGCATAAAAGTTGAAAACTAGGCAAAATTGTTGCAGGCCTAACAACACTGCCTGCATTCAAAATGGCCCCCTCCCTCCCAGCACATGGCCAGGGCCTGTAGCAGCACTCAAAATGGCCCACAGCCACATGGCCTGTCCCCATGAACACCCCAAAAAATCGAAATAAACACAGAAAAATCAGCACAATCCCAAGCCATCCAGCCCCTCCATGATGTTTAAATTCAAGACTACCCACAGAAAGACTAGGCCCATGCAACACTCACTACCCCTGGGCATAAAAGTTGAAAACTAGGCAAAATGGTTGCAGGCCTAACAACACTGCCTGCATTCAAAATGGCCCCCTCCCTCCCACCACATGGCCAGGGCCTGTAGCAGCACTCAAAATGGCCCCCACCCACATGGCCTGTCCCCATGAACACACCAAAAAATCGAAAAACACAGAAAAATCAGCACAATCCCAAACCATCCAGGCCCTCCATGATGTTTAAATTCAAGACATCCCACAGAAAGACTAGGCCCATGCAACACTCACTACCCCTGGTGAAAAGGCCACAACAACAGGCCAAAAAAACGAAAATCACAGAAAAATCAGCACAATCCCAAACCAACCAGGCCCTCCATGATGTTTAAATTCAAGACACCCCACAGAAAGACTAGGCCCATGCAACACTCACTACCCCTGGTGAAAAGGCCACAACAACAGGCCAAAAAAACGAAAATCACAGAAAAATCAGCACAATCCCAAGCCATCCAGCCCCTCCATGATGTTAAAATTCAAAACACACCACAGAAAGACTCAGTGCACCCACCACTGAGTACCCCTGGGCAAAAGGCCCCAAAACAGCCCAAAAATCGAAAATTCCAAAATTGTAGTTGCAGCAACTGTAATGCTCCAAACAAACTTACTTGTGAAATTTCTAATCCAAAAGTGATCCAAAGAAAGTCAAAAAGGCCTCAAATCCAAATATCCAGCAGCATCCACAAAAAGTAATCCTTCCAGCTCCAGATCCAAATGAAAAGTGACCAGGAGATGGACAAAGCACAGGGAGGAGCCTGCTGGACAGGAACAGGAAGTTGAAGACTGTGGGGCACTTCCTTCCTCCCACCCCCCCCCCCCTCCCCAAAATGGACTCCTCGCAAAAAAAGTGCAGGCAAATGTCAACCTGAGGAATTATTCAGATAAAAATCATCATTCCCAGAAGGTTTATGCTGCTTGCTGGTGGATTTCTTGTGCAGAATTGCAAATTTTGTATTTTCGCGAGTGCGAGATTGTTGCTGCTCGCCGCATCTACAAGCTCGCAATTGCGAAGTCCCGTGATACGTGATCACGGCGTACTCGCGTTGACAAACTCTTGCTGTGCAAGTTGGCAAGCCGCGATGACGTAATCGCGCTCGCCAAATTCCCGCGGGATCCCGCAGCAAGATCCAAAATGGCGCAGCACTCGCAAAATATCGAGAAAAACAACTCGGTAAACGCTGAATGACGGTAAGTAAACGCAGCGCGCCGCAAAATTGTATCACCAAGAAAAAAAAATCCGCTGTGTGCGAATTTGCGGATTTTCGGTAAATTCGCGAGCGTTCGCGGATTGCGAATTTACCGAAAATCCGCAAAATCCGCGAGCGCAATGGATTTTCCGCCCATGCTTAGTTGGCATATTGTGCGATCATCAAAGAAACAAGACCCCATAGTTTCCTAATGAGTGAAAAGAACTTTCACAACAAACAATTACATGAATAATTTGATCTGCACACATTAAAGGTAAAGAAATAGTTCTCCTTTCTTCACAGTAGATAACGCGTTTCGTCCGATTTATGGACTTCTTCAGGGCTTATCAGTTGTCCTTTGATTAGTATGCATTTTTCTTCTTCTCAAATAAAATCCACCTCCCAATACCTTTTCTGTATATCTAGAATATTGAAATCCCCAGTTGGATAACATGTGTCCTAATGTCTCCTTAGATGTATTCCGGGCAAAGTGTCCTCCTATAAGCGTCCAGCACTGTTTAAATATCATCCCAACTTCAGATTCCATATAAAGAAGTACAGGTTTTAATGCTGCCACTACTCCGAATAAGAAACATAGAAGGAGATGAAGATGCAGTTGGTTGGTATGAAGGTAGTAGGTTTGTGGTGTTGCAACCAGACTGACAATGGTGTTCGTAGGTGGTATGCCCATTATGTGCTGTTGTGCATTAGTACAATCTTGTGCATGCATTGTCCCTAAAGATTAATATTGGCATTATTTTTAGTTATTACCTCAAACTATTATTATGTTCTGGGTGCATATTTATCATGTCTTAATAACATTTCACAAAATATATTCCAAACATACAGTTCTTTTTGTCAATCATCTAAAGGAGTTTTTTAAGGTAGTCAGCTATCTCACGTAGATTAGCCTGCATTACATGAAAATCTCCCCCCCCACACACACACACACACACACACACTGTGGACTACTGCTGAAAAAGGACAGGGTGAGACCATGCCAGTTGCTTTCCCTCTGCTGGCATGCTTAACCATCTGACATCATTAGTAGGTTACCCGTAGTGGAGCGGTGGCAAACTAGGAAAGTTATTTCTCTCCAGGTGTGTTCTCTTGCTCAGATGATTGAGGAAGACCAGAAATATACCATCATGGGAGGAGTGTGGTTAGTGGATTCTACACTAAGTGGAGGGGAGACTTGCATAGGTAGAACAAACATCCATAGCCACTTAGGTACTGACTGGAATCTGGCAATCCTCAAGGAAGATCTTGGAAGAATACTACTGCCTGTCCGTGAAGAGGTCTTGTCTGATTCTGTAAGAATTTAGGTTGATGGTTGACTGAGGTTTGAGCCCTGGTCAAGTAGCAGCCACAGTCCATATCAGGGTGAGAGATGAGCCAACCCTAAATTAGCCTGTGCTCAGCCATCTGGTAGAATGGCACAGAGCAGTAAGGCTTAATTTAGAGGCAATGTATAAATTATTTTTTCAACACTTCAAACGGTAATAAAGTAAAAATACCCCATAAAAAGAAACCCATATTCGAAAGGTAGATAGTTCTTTAATAAGTAAAACAAGACCATAATGACAAAAATCCAATCAGTAGGACTAAAGATATGCTATTTTAAAGATTTTAGTGAAAATAGCACCAAAATGTGCGAGGCACCAACTGTGGCTATCTGGCCTCTCTTGACCTGGACAAAGTCAAGTTCAGGCCGACCGCAATGCAGCATGGACAGCTACATGGACCCAGGTAGTCCCGCTGAAGATAGTACCCTAAGGTCTGCTTTGCGGAGTGTTGTGAGGATCTGCCTCATAGATGAGTCACGCAGCCGAGGTGATGTTTCGGTTTTTAGATGCGGTGGGGCTGCAATGGGATGGGCTGCTGCCATCGAGGAGCCCGTTTGTGATGGGAATACCGACAACGACAACGAGGATGTGGGCTGCAGTCAGGGCTATGCATTGGCTCCAAGGAGCTGCAAGGCAGACGTCATTGCCAAGGCTGCAGTCAATGAAGAATGCGAGGTCCTGCATCATGGATGTATCCTGCAGCAGTGATTCCAATGTGTTGCAATATGATACGTGTCTTTACTACAGCTCCAATCCACGCACTAGCAGAAATGTGTTGGGTCTGCTCTGGTTTGCACCGTGCAGCAGAAAAGAGATGCCAGTTCCACTGGATCAACAGAGGCAGGCAGAGTACCTCAAGACCACTTCCAAGGGTCCAGGATTGGGGTTGTACCATTTGGCAGGGTACACTCTCAGATGGCAGAGTCTAGGTGCAGGTGCAAGGTTATTGGAAGCCTGTTGTGTCACTGAGGGTTCAGATCAGTGACTCTGGGTTCCAGAGAGATGCAGGTCCAGTCCTTCGTACCCAGGCAAGAGGGCAGAAGGCAACAGGTCAGCATAGCAGTGCAGCAGTTCTTTAGGGCAGCAGTCCAGCATAGCAGCCGTCGTTTCAGCAGCACAGCAGTCCTTCTTCCTGCCAGATTATCCACATGTCCAGAAGTGTACTGAAGAGTTGGTGTCTGTGGTCCAGTATTTATAGCCAGTTGTGCCTTTCAAGAGGAGAGGAGCTTCTAGAGCATGCCTTTGAAGAACACAGGGACCCTACCTTCCTGGTTCTGGTCCAGACTAACTACAGGGAGAATGCAGCCCTTTGTGTGGAAACAGGGCATAGCCTATTCAAGTGTAGGTGGGGCTCGACCCAGCTCCTCCCTGGGGTAACTTATGTGTATTAAAAAGAAAAGTTTGGGCCTGGCAAAAGATTTACTGTGCCAGGTCAAAATGGCAGTTTAAAACTGCACACACACACACACATGCAATGACAGGCCTGAGACATAAAGTGATACTTAAGAGGGTGCCACATTCAGTGCTGCAGGTCCACTAACAGCATTTAATTTACATTCCCTGGGCATAGGTAGTGAGACTTTACTAGGGAATTAGAAGTACATTAAATATGCCAATTGGGTACAAGCTAATCTAACACATTTTAAGAAGAGAGTACAAGCAACGTAGCACTTGTTAGCAGTGGTAAAGTGCTCAGAGTCCTAAGGCCACCAACAACGAAGTCAGCAAAAACATGAGGTCTGAATCAAATGTTAGGGGGAATACAACGCCAAGGATGCGAGGTCAAACAGATATGTTCTGTGTGGAGGCAGAAATGTCTTCCTCTTCCTTCTCCTCCTACTCGACCAGCTCCTCTCCATCTTCTTGTTGGACAGTGGTGGCCATTTAGGTACCTACTTGGCGATGGTTTGATTTTAGATGGTTTAGAATCATTGTCTTGTTCAGTGTCCCCAGTACCTGCAAAAAAAAGCTGAAATAGTTTAATTACATCAAATACATTAATTTCACAAAACTTCTACTGAGTAACTTAATTCAAATTTTAAAAAATATATTTATATTAAACTTAATAACATGAAAGCCAAAATAAACATTTGAAGGTGGAGGCAATTCCATGAATCAATCAATCAATCAATCAATCAATCATGACATTTGTATAGCGCACTACTCACCCGGCAGTGTCTCAAGGCGCTTGGGGGAAGGGGTCCGTTATTGCTCGAACAGCCAGGTCTTGAGTTGTCTCCTGAAGGCGAGATGGTCCTGGGTCAACCGAAGATGGATGGGGAGGGAGTTCCATGTCTTGGCCGCCAGGTAGGAGAAGGATCTACCTCCGGCGGTGGCTCTCCGGATGCATGGTACAGCAGCGAGGGCGAGGCTTGTAGAGCGTAGCTGGCGGTTGGGCGTGTAGAAGGTCAAGCGGTCGTTGAGGTACTTGGGGCCCAGGTCGTGGAGAGACTTGTGTGCGTGGGTGAGGAGCCTGAACGTGATCCTCTTGCTGACGGGGAGCCAGTGCAGGTCCCTCAGGTGGCCGGAGATGTGCCTGCGTCGGGGGATGTCCAGGATGAGTCAGGCGGAGGCGTTCTGGATGCGTTGGAGTCTTTTCTGTAGCTTGGCTGTGGTTCCGGGGGGTGTTTCCGTAGTCCAGTCGGCTGGTGACGAGTGCCTGGGTGACCATCTTCCTGGTTTCAGTCGGGATCCATCGGAAGATCTTGCGGAGCATGCGTAGGGTGTTGAAGCATGACGAGGAGTGATGATCCTTGCGGTACGCCGCAGATGACTTTGGTGGCCTCGGATCGAAATGGGGGGAGGCGGACTCTCTGTGTTCTTCCGGTGAGGAACGAGATGATCCACTCCAGTGCCTTCTCTTGGATACCGATGTTGTTGAGGCGTTGAACTAGGGTGCGGTGGCAGACAGTGTCGAACGCTGCAGAGAGGTCCAGGAGGATGAGGGCCGCTGTTTCCCCCTTGTCGAGCAGGGTTCTGATGTCGTCGGTGGCTGCGATGAGGGCGGTTTCGGTGCTGTGGTTGGCTCGGAAACCGGACTGCGAGGGGTCGAGGTATCCGTTCGTCTCGAGGAAGGCTGCAAGCTGTCTGTTGACGGTCTTCTCGATGACTTTGGCAGGAAAAGGGAGGAGCGAGATGGGGCAGAAGTTCTGGAGGTCGGTGGGGTCAGCTGTTGGTTTCTTCAGTAGGGCATTGAGCTCGGCATGCTTCCAGCTCTCCGGGAAGGTGGCGGTGTTGAAGGAGGTGTTGATGACGTCCCGGAGTTGGGGTGCGATGATGGAGTCGGCCTTGTTGAAGATGTGGTGGGGGCAGGGGTCGGTTGGAGATCCGGAGTGGATGGTGTTCATCGTGCGGGCTGTGTCTTCGGTGGTCACCGAGGTCCAGGTGCGGAGGGTGGCGGTGGGGGACGTTGGTTCGACGGTTGGGTGTGTGGATGGCGCGCTGAATGACATTATTAAAGATATATGATGTCACCTCACCAAGTTCCATGAATGAATGTTTCCTTTCTGGCTAGGTCCCTTGATATCAGCTGCTGAGCCACTGAACTCAAAGTCGGTGTTGTAAAGAAATCCCCTGATGTAGCAGCTAGAGAGGAGAATATTGCAAAATTAAAATAAATTATGAAAGTCAAACTATTTAAGTGGTTATTAACACAATGATGAGAACATAGAGATAAATACATGAATGAAAAGAATAAAACAAATAATACACATGATTTAAAAAAAAGAAAAAATGAAAATAACATACATAAAATGCTGTTAAATGAGGGACGATGAGATATAGAAGTACAGATCTGATGTTTCCAGACCTACCTGATCAATGGATGAAAGAGGGCCTAATTGCTGCTGCCAGGATGTTCCATGTTGTCATCTGTGTAGTTGTTTGCAAGGTCGAAACCAAGGATGGTTTAGTAATGCAGCTCATAGGAGAGATAGACACATGTATAAAGGATTAAGCTATCCTAAGTCATACATCAAGATGAGATTTCGTTTTTAAGGTGCTCACAGACCTCTCTTCTTCAAGTTACTACAATGCTTACAGGATATATTAAATTGGTGCTCCAACACCAAGTCCAAAGGCAAGCTAGAATGACAACGTATATGTTAACTTAAAATTACATTAAATATGGACCAAGGTGCATATAGGAATGTGGGATACAATACAGATATTTACCCTGGCAATTATAGGAGATTGTTTAATCTCAAACTAAAAAGAGCATACATTATACTTACAACTCTCTACTATCTTTCTGCTTTTTGTAACCAGTCTGGGTTACCGATGTAGTGCTTGAAGCAGAAGTAGAGGTTGCAGCCGCTAGTGGATCGGACAACAGCACAGGGCCTTAAATGTGAAGCAAAATAAAAGAATATGAGCATTATATTGGTGAAAACATGAATATCCAAGATATAGTTGTGTACATTTAATAGTCCAAAAATAACAAGTAAAGACAATAACAAGCAATATTATATAAATGCTCTATTGGGTGGTAGTTATTTTGGCAGCATAATGACATAACTGAATGTTTTGTTAATTTGAACTGAGAGACATGCCCTATGTGTTGCACTGCTGTGCTAAGAATTACTGCTGCCCCAGCAGGGAGCAACCAATTGATTTAATTTGTGACTCAATGAGAGAAAGGAAGAATAAAAGAAAATTAATATAATCAACAGCTCATCTAAAAACAGAATTCTAGAGGATGTTTGAATGTTATGAGTGTGATGTATGCTACACAATGTAGGTGTAGAGGAAGTCCAAACTTGGGTAAGTGATTGTAGGACACTTTGTAGGGAAAGAAGTAGGGTTTAGTGCTTCAGTGGTGTAACATTAGGTTTGTCTACAATACTCAGCCCAGTGAGGGTCCATTTGGAGAGGACAGCCCTCTCGAGACAAGTGAAAGGGACAGAGGATCCCTTTCATCTCCAGGAATGGCTGTTGCACACTGAATCCTGGATAACTTCCTCTAATCTTGATGTTTTTTCTTAATGTCTACACAAGGCTTACCTCCTCCCCCAGTGCAGTAACTGAATTGTTGACCTTCTATCACAAGGCTGCCTTCTGTCAGCCACTGAATGTATATTTATGCAGCCCATGTCATTTATGTACTGTTTTACCACACATTTTACTACACAGCCCAGTGAAATCATCCTGAAGGTTGAATGTGTTTGCTGTTGAATGTAGGATCACAAACAGGAAGATGAAAAAAAGCAGAGGCTGTAGAATAGGCAGCATGTATGCCGTTGGACATGAATGGGTGTCAGTTGCATGTGATTTCGGTCGGTGGTTGGCATCCAATTCCTATCCATGTGCAAAGCTTTCACCCTACATACAGAGGTATCAGTCCTGGTGGCAGAGGTCTGTGCCCTGATGGTAGAGGTATCTGCTAAGTAAGTGGAACATAATATATGTTCCTAAAGTTAATAGCAGTAACTTTAAGGTAATTGATGGTGATGTAGGGGACTCCAGACCTAGAACTGATGGGTGGAGACATGTAAGTTTCCACATGGGAGTAATTTTACACTTGGGATTAAAGATAAACTAAAAAGTGTAGTAGCAAAATAATATGTGAGTAAATATACATGTGTAAATGTACCTTTAGGAATTGTATCCATTGTCTTCTTTAGAACATTACCAACACATGTCAATAATTAATAGTAGTTTAACTTAAGTTTCTTTTCATTGTGTTTTCAAATACAACACTTGTTATTCTATCCAAGTATCATTCATACTTTTTTTATTGCTATTCAAATGTTTCAATTTAGTATTAGAAACCATGGGAACAAACACAGTGATTGACTTACATACACAATGAAATAATCCTTCTATCTTAAGTATTGATGTATAAAGTAGTACATTTACAACAGTTAATTACCGCAAGTTTATGAACAATAATTTAGTCTAAATATAATTCTTCGGAGGCTGTAAGGAGATAATGCTCTCCCATGTATACAAATGTATACTTCATAAATGTATATTGTTACCCAAATGGTTTTATTTATTTCTTATCCACATAATGTATTCATTAAAAAATGTATTAAAGCCCATGCAATCGTGCAGAGTATATGAAGAGCTTTAGATTTCTTCCAGAGACACTGGATTAAAATCATAGATTTGGGCGAGCCAACATAAACCAAAATCTGATAAATAATGATTTTTTTTGCTCTCAAGCCCAAATATTATAAAATGTACCTTAGGTTCCACTACTTTTTGTGCATGTACATGAACACAGTAGAGAAGCAGCACTGGGCATTGAAAAAAATCCATAAGTCTATTTAATACTTCTTTCACACTGAATACTCAGAGAAGGATTCACCTCAATTCAGACTCACCATAATAACGTCTCATGTTAACATATAATTTGAACCTTAAGCAAATGTGCCCTAAGAAAAACATAAAAAACACATTATATATGCAAATTGTACATCCTGAAAGCTGTCAATCTCTTTCTCCTAAATCTTGCCAATAGATATATTTGATAGAAATGCATGCAAACGAAACTGGCTCAAAAAGTTTGTCTTAATGTTTAGTTATTACAATTAAAGAATAAGTCTCCCACCACACAAATATTGACAGGATTCAGAAGTAGTATGCCAAATTGAAATTCTGGTTACTAACTGTAGGACATTATAGAGTTAGGATCCCAAAAGGCCAAAATATTCTGGCCCAGGAAGATATGATGGTTTTGGGTGAGGAAGTGTTGGCTCACACATGGTAGCTTGGCTCAAACCGTACTGCTTTCCTCAGAGAAAATATAAATGGAATGTTTGCAACAATTATCTACAGTTATGAAACACATAGCTTAAAAAGTCCAAACAAAGTTAGTTGAAAGGGTACAAATATAATAAGGAAGTTGGGACACAAAAATGTATAAATTCATATGTATGAATGAAAGGTTAGAAAGGAAAAATTGCCCATAATGAAAGCACTGTAAAATTCAATTACTGTTACCTCTAGTGAAGGTTTATACAATGTCCAAAGTGTTTACAGGTACTGGTATAAATACTATTCTTTGGAAAGGTCCTCCAATCTTCAGGCTGGCTTCTCAGACTACAGCACACTTCCTTAGTATAAAAATCCGCTTTCCAAGTCCAAAACAAATGTGCAGCTCCAATTTTTTTCTGGAAATCCTCCAGGCATGCAACAGCTTTTTTGGTGGTAGGGTCTTCTGCATTAGTCAGAATAGGAGAGGATTTTCACAGCGCAATACAGCTTCTCTGTAGTACTTTGACCCCTGTTAGCATTTTCAGTCAACAGCAGACTGGTGCCACCATTACAAAAGCAAAATACAGATGTTCAGCAGGGTAGGAGACAGCTACTTCCCATGATCATAGGTAGACATCAATAAATTCTATAGTGTAGTATACAGGGAAGTCTTATTTCATTTTCAGTTCCTGGCAAATTCGCTCTCCCAAGTGGATCAATCAAGAAGATTTAAATGGTAAGCAAGTGCGTCACTGGCAGTGACAACTAGTTAATGCTTATAAAATGTTGAGGTTTTCCACTCACGTTGTTTGAGAAAGAGAAGAAGTTTCTTTCCTGAATACATATTTAGGGCATTTAGAATGATTCCATACCATTACATAACACCTTTGTCTGTAGAGCACATATTCACCCACAAGAAGGTCTCTTGGTACTATTGAAAGGTAACAGATAGGTATTATAACTCATTTCAATTGACTCAGTTTACGTACCTCAGAATGTATTTATTTATTTATTTTTATCGTTTTATAGAGCGTGAACCAGACCCAAGCTAGGGTGTCAGAGCGCTTTACATAAGGCGTAAGGTGAACACATTCAAAGGGGAACATTGCATGCAAAGAAACATAGTCTGCAAGTAACAAGGAGTAGTAGCATTGAGAAGACTTGTTCTGAGCAATAAAAGACCCTTCAAGTTCGGGTGGGTCTTCTGTTCTGGTGGCAGCATTGAGAAGAAATGTTCTGAGCAGTAAAATACAATTTAAGTTCATGTAGGTCTTAACTACGCGGAACACGAGAGTAGAGGTAGTTTGGCGTTTGCCGATCTTGTGTCGTGGTTGTACTGATTTAAGGTAGGAATTTGCTCATCAGGAATAATTTTGCTTCCTTTTTGAAGAGAGGCATAGAGGAGATTTTTCTGATGTGTGGTGGAAAGGAGTTCCAAATTCTTGGCGCTGCCCCAGAGAATGCTCTGTTGGAAGTTTTAGACTTTTTGAAACGTGAGGGTTTCAGAAGTAGATTTTTAGCGCTCCTTGAATGTCTGTTTCCCGCAGATAGGGTACGTTTTTGGGCTAGGTCCTGGGGGATGATGTGGTGTAGCACCTTGTGTGTGATGCAGGTCATTTTTAGGTGGATTCGAGCTTCGTAGGGTAGCCAGTTGAGTGCTTTTAGGTGTGGCGATATGTGGTCAAATTTCCTAGAACCTGTTATGAGTCTTGCTGCAGCATTTAGACAGGCTTTTGGAGGGGCGGTTGGGATTTTGGGAAGCCCCGCATGGGTGGTACATCCGTATTCAAGCCTAAAAATAACTAAAGACTTGACTGCAGATTTGAGGTCCGAATTCTCGAGAAATGGTTTCATTTTTCTGAGATAGCTGAGATGGAAGCGGGCATTTTTAGCCAATAAGTTGACATGGTTTTGCATGTTAAGGTTCTTATCCAGAGTGATTCCTAGTGATATGGAGGAGTCCACTACAGTTGGTGTGCAATTCAACGCAGTGATAATTTTGATCCATTCCTTTGTCTCAGTGGAGTTCTTAGGGGGGGAGATTAGGAGAAACACTGTTTTTTGAGAGTTTAGCTTGAGGAAGTTGGTCGATAGCCATTGGACTGTCTTTTTGAGAGCTATATTCATTGACCTTATCTCTTTGATAGAGGAGATCTTGATGTACAGTTGGGTGTCGTCCGCGTACATGTGGAAGGATATGTTCTCCTGCTGTAGTAGCTCGGGGAGTGGTTTGACATATCAATGAATAGCATGGGAGATAGTGTGGAGCCTTGAGGAACTCCCAGTAGGTTAGGTGAGGAAACTGAAAGATTGTTGTTGATCAAGTATAATTGTGTTCTGTTTTCCAGGAAGGATTT